>NC_060166.1:14285446-14306520 GCF_021292245.1 Micropterus dolomieu
ATTTAATATGAAAGTCTTACTTGAAAGTGATCTCACATTGAAGAGAGCCATTTTAAATGTGTTTGTTCTGGGTGCTGGAGTTGGTACAGTTGTCCTAATCCTTAAGAGATTACTATTATTTCTGTGTGGGATGTGCACATTTCGGTTTACTGGTCTATGCGTGATGATGACAGGAATAGAAGTCTTTGGAACAGCGCTGGGAGCAGACGGCTTTACATGCCAGCAGGTGGAGACAGTTGTTTGTGGCAGTGAGGCAGAGATCTGCCATGTACATACTCAAAAACATTGTTAGATGATCATAAAGGCTGAGGGAGAGTTAGAGTATGGAAGTTGTTTAACTAGCATAAACTGTTAATATTGTAAAACAAAGGGTTGCTTATTTTTTCCTTTCACATTACCCAGAGGTCTTATATGAATAAAATGACTGATGATGATAAATGAATAAATTAATTCACAAGAGTGATATGGAGCGCCAACTCATGTGAACAAACCAAAGTCAGAATCTGTCAACCCCGTTGGGAGACACAGGGGAGAGATAATGGCTACTGTCTGTGTACACAGCATATGCTGGAACATAAGTGTCTCTGCCAGTGCCTCATGCAGTTTTTGTCTAGGCTGAAGGACAAAGATGCAAAAGTAGTGTTTGCCAAATCAGTCTTGAGGGAAAACAGTTTGAGATTATTTTGATTTTACTTTTCGAGAATCATTGTGATGTCATTATAGAGGATCCTAGTGCAAGTAAATTTTTACTATGATACGTAAGAACAAAAAAAGGAACCAGCTCTAGACTGGCCAATGTGATCCCTCGACTCTTGGTACCTCCACTCTTATCACCAGCCCGCTGCTTCTCTTTTGGCATTCTCTAGGAAGAAAATTGAAATTATCACAGAGAAAACTCGGCACATCCTGAGCTCACCTAGAGCTGATATAAAATAAATAAAGGCATTCCACACCAACTGTGCAAAGCAAATGTGTTTGTTTTTGCTGTCACATTTTAATGGTCTCTGTCCCTCTAGGGGGAGTCCTGCTGTGCAAACCTGTTTCCTGATTGAGGCGTATCTTGGTGGGTTTTCATATTCCAGTTCAATAGTGCCCTCAAATTGTTCATGACTAATTCTGGTGTGCCACTTTCTGTGTTTATTCAGGGCTAACAGCTAGTCTTGGATTGGATGACAAACCGAAGAGACAGGCTGACACAGGGCTGTCAGGGTGATGCCAAGCCATCTGCTCCTCTGGAGCTTCCAAGCAGGAGATAGGTGGGCAGGAGAGGAGAAGAAAAAGATTAAGAAATCTCACACTAACCCTGGAAACTGCCTTTTGCCTCACCCGTAATTCCCAAGAAGCTGATATCAATTGACAAAACATAAAATTGTCTTATTGAGGTTCACAGCTTTCAGTAAGAGGCTGCTTGTACTTACAAATAACCAAATTCATACATTTTGTATTACTCATGGAACCCTGAAGAGAATCCCAGATGGCAGCATCTCAACAGTCCTGTGTCATCTGATGTGGACTGCAGAAAGGTCACTTCACAAAATGAAGAGAAGAGGAACAAGTTTAAGATAGAGATGTACATAGGCAATATTAATAGTAACAAGTAGCAGCGACAATTATAGCAGTACAATAATGTAGAGAGAGGTTTAATTTTCAATTCTAATATTTCCTTAAAGGCTCTAAGCACAATGTCTACATGTGAGTCAGTACAGGTTGTAAACAAGCCAACAGGTTTTATTTTTTTTTTAGAATAACTACCACTTTATTTGTATGAAGGTATTTTTGTGTTTTTTTAATGCAAGCAAAAAAAAAATATTTTGAGTGCATATTTATCGCACTAGTTTTCTGTGACTGTGGTAACTGAAGTTTATGTTCACACAGCATTAACTGTAATTGACTTTAGACTGAATATTTGCAGTCTAAAGTCAATTACATTGAAAATATAGACTGCTACCTACATATTTTAAGGTGTTGCTGCCTTGCTACGTTTTCTCCTTTAGATGTAACATAGAAACATTTATTACAGTCATTTATTTTCCTAGCTAATTGCCTTAAAGTCCACCTCCAAATACAGTGAACTGTGAAACTTCATTAAAAACGTTACAAATGTTGAAGTTGTTTTGTATGACTTGAAATAATGTACAGTTAATTCACTTAAATAAATTAAATAATGCCTGACAGTTGTAACAGTAATAATTATAATTGTCATAAGTGTCATAATTTTACATTTTAGTAAGTAGTTTTGGCCCTCCGATGGACTGGCGACCTGTCCAGGGTGTACCCCGCCTTTCGCCCAGTGTCAGCTTGGGATAGTCTCCAGCCCCCCTGCGACCCTGTAAACAGGATAAGCGGTTGACGATGGATGGATGGAAATAAGTAGTTTTCATATACTGTGGGATAAGGTGTCTTAGAGTAAAAATAAAAACAATAGTTCAGCAAAGCAGTACAGTGCAGGTGCTGTCAGAGAAGAGAGCCAGCCACGATGGAAAGTGGGACTTTTATATCCTGAAGCGCAATGGGGCCAGGCGCTCCACATCAGGTAGACGTAGACTCAGCAGGGGCCGTCACACGTCCTACATCAGAGGGGAGAAGCCAGCCAGACCAGCAGGGTGAAGATGCTTCCTAAGCTCTCTGCAGCTCTCAGACCACCATGCTGGACATAGCTGTCACCAATTATCCACACTGCAACAATGGGAGGGAAATAAATGTAGGCTAATAAATAAATAGGTGTAATAAATGCTTATATGTCACATCTAAAGGAGAAAACATAACAAGGCAGCAACAACTTAAAGTATCTAGATAACAGTCTATATTTTCTATGTAATATTAGTGGTCAAAAGTCTATTACAGTCAGGGGTGGACTGGAACAAAAATTCAGCCCTGGCACTGTTGCCACGCCAGCCCACCTTACCACGTATACCCACAAACACACATTAACTACTTAGGCTACATTTGTAGTAGTATATTGTAGAGTCTGTGCTCTCTGTCTGTTTGTCTGCTGTTACTGCCTTTGTCTACTGCAGAGTCAGTTACAAACCGAACATTTTTTGTGTGACTGTTTTCTTCCTACCTCTACCACACTCCCTGTCTCTGCTAGGCCTACAGTAGCATTCTTCCTCCCAGCACTGGTAGCCTACAAGAAGGCCAGGGCTCTCTGTCTGTACCGATTCCAGCAACATCAATGAACGCAGCAGCCTATAGAACATTGCAGAAAAATGTTTTCTCACACACTGCTCTCAACATTGGAATACACATGAATAAGAATATTACTCACTAGCCTACTTAATTCTGCCCTCCTTGCCTTCACTTCTAATATTTCCAGCACGGAACATACACCTCTGCTGCAAACCCTACCTCTTTTTTTTCCTCTTTCCCTGTAATTGTCGGCCCTGTTGACTTTCTCCATCAGTAGTGGGCTGTTTTACGCAGTGGCCGAAATGACACAGCACTTGCGATTTTCACCCGCGATACCGTTTTCACCCGCGGGTGTGCGGAGGAGGCTTGTTAATGAGGAAGCCAGTCGAAACCGAAACCAACATTGTACCCAGTTGCACCTGCACCAAAGTGTTCACTGTTGCTTTACCTGGTCCATGCTTGTGAAATATCCACCTTCTGAGTCTTATAACGTAATGGATGATAATTTCTTTCAGTGTTTCTCTGCAAAATGGTTAAATGGGTTGCCAAATATTTTAGGTGGCCCTTAACGTAGCCTACCTCAACAGCCACCCAAGTAAAGCTGATGTGTGGGAAACACTGAATTAATGTCAATCTGACCGGCCCACTCCGAAACAAATAATCCAGCCCCAGCCAGGTGGCCAATCCGCCCCTGATTACAGTTTAAGCTGTGTGACCATAAACTTCAGTTACCACAGTCACAGAAAAGTAGTTTTGCTGGATATTGTGTACAATGTGTTAAACATGAGTAGCTAACCCTTATCTACTTATACATTCTAATGTTACATACCATTCTAAAAAGGAGAGAGGTGATAGACTCCCTGACCTTGCCAATGGTGAATATAAATAATCATTAAATCCTGCCATACTACATTTAAAAGCATTTCAATTGAAATGAGCAACAAAACGTCAACTTACCTCCATCTAGCCTGTACACAACTCAGTCTCCAGTAGAGCTAACCGCTGGTCGGAGCCGGTCGGAGCAAGGGGATTGTGGGCGTGGCCATGAGGTCAATCAAACCCACCTCTTATTTTGACCATTTTTGACTCGCAAATCTTTTTGACTTGTAAAACTCTTACACTTGCAAAAAAATGGTTTAACCTACAAAACTTTTTGACTTGCAATCAAAGAGCACAAATGTTTTGTGACACAAAAAAGGCCTGTTTGTTTTTTAATCACAAACTTGATTTTTCATTGCAGTGCGATAAATACGCTCTCAAAACATTTTCTGTGCTTGCATTAAAAACACAGAAATAATTTCATTTATTTGGAGGTAAAACTACAGAGCTACAAAAATAAAACCCAAGTAGCTTATATAAAATGCATAGATTTTTCTTGAAACATCACATTTCTTTTGATATACTTAATGGCTGCTTTTTAGGACAATTTTAAAAGCAGCATGAGTAAGTGGCTTGCTAACACTATTTGTATAAGAACGTGGAGAATTTGAGACAGCCAGCATGGCAAACTATTAGTTACAGAGAGAGTGATTGTAAGTTCAAAACACTGAACTCTTATATGCTTACTCATTTTAAGTTGCTCCAGAAATAAAGGCGTCATTTTAAGGTAAAATGATAAATCAGACTAGGGTTGAGTGGAAATGGTGCTCAGGTTTGGCAGACATGAGAAAAGATGTCAGGCTTTGTACTGTGAACACTTTCAGTATTTCTGTATAAAAAAATCCATTCTGGTGGAAATGAAAACTGCACTTAACAATAACACTTGCACCTTCTGTTACCCCTTATGTTTGCAAAGAAACCACCATACATCTTCACATCTCAAGCCACTAGACACAAACAAGTGTAGTTCAGAACAGCGGCGCTGTTGTGGTTCTATTTTGGTTACCTGTTTCTTAATGTGTAAAAAGTCTTGCATTTTCATTTCCTTAATGTCCTGAAAGTCACAGTCACTGGCATGATAAGATGGGTATCAATTACCTCCATTGCACTCCTGCATCTGCCTGTTCTCTCAGTTCCTTGCCTCTGAGAAGGAACAAACAGTGACTTGCAGGCATCTGAAGTCCTGGCTCAGTGATGGAGTGGATGGCAGGCAATAACAGGTATAAAACAAATGCAGCAGAGAAGAACAATAGCAGACAGGGAGCGCATAGAGGATGTGACGACTTGCTTACACAGAAGAACTTTTTCCATTGTTAAATATAATCATCCTCTGTTCTACATGCACACTCAAGGGAAATCCCCCTGGGACTTCATTTACATAAAAACTTGGCAAATTTAGCAACTTCTCAGATTCACTGCTATGTTTTTGAGGTTAATACATCCCACTAAGTGTGCCTTGGACTTAGTTATTGGACCTGGGTGATTGCCATTCAAAAGTCTTCACATGGGAACTACATGAATATTTAGGTTATAACATTTTTACACATGTATTATGTGGTATTTATAAGTTAAGATAATGGTGATAGCTGACCCAAATGAAAATGGAGACCCATTATTGTTGTAAAAATGTCAGAATCTTAAGCAAGATTTTTTGAAAATATCATTACATTTGTTGCACAAGAGTAGTTGCACATATACAGTAAACATGTTGGGGAATAAATAATGCATTGATCTGTGAGAAAATAATTACAGAAAGTCTTGCTTGACAGACACTATTTCCCCAATGCACATTCAAATATCACGTGTCCAACTTATAACAGATTAAATTAATACATCAGAAAACAAAACAAAACATTGTCAGCAAGATTAAGAATGTCCTCAATGAAACATCCCACTGCTTATTGTTCTTAACAGCAGAACATTAAATCCCTTTTTTAATATCTGTATGAATTTTATTCAATAATAAATACATATATTGCATTTCATTGTATGTTTTGTTCAGTCCATCAGTAGGTCATGTGATATGGTAGCTATATATATATATATATATATATATAGTTACGTCTAAAGGTCTAGGGGTGTCCTGGATGTAACATAAATGTGTGGCCTCCCACTCTTCCCATTCCCAAACAAGGCCAGCACACAACAAATACAATTTAGCAGTTTTTATTATACATCGGAGATGAGCAGTGCCCAAAACAACAACCAAAACACTAAGAAAACCTAAATCTTTCCTAAACCCAAAAGGTAAAGAAAGACAGAAGCCTAGTTTTAGAGCTTTAAGTCCAAAAACAGGAGAAAATGGTGCAAACAAAAAAAAGGGCTTCTCACTGCTAATAGCTGACACAATATAGCTACGACAAAGGAAATTGCTTCATAGCAACAAAAATGGCAAAGCCAACAAAACCAGGTTGTCATAAGACAATCAGAAGGACTACGATAAACTACTTACAATCTAAGTTGAATATAGTCACAACCGTTCACTATGTACAATAAACACAGACATAACACACAGTCCTCAGGCAGGTTGGGAATGGCACAGAGAGGGGGAGAGTTCCTGTCAGTAGGGCTTAAGATGGCTGCTGTCATCCAGGTGCCCAATCAGGAGGCTCCAATCAGCTCAACCGGACCAATCCAGTGTGTCCACCTGTTCTCCAGTACCTGCATACACTCACACACACACTCTAATGAAGGAGAACAGCTGACAGTGCCAGGAGAGATAAACAAACAACAAAATATGACCCCAGGGTCATAACAATATATATATATATATATATATATATATATATATATAGAGAGAGAGAGAGAGAGAGGGAGAGAGAGAGATAATGTAGTATCTGAACCAATAAATTATATAATAATAATAATAATAGTAATAACAATATCAGAGTAATAAAAAAGCCTTGCCATTTGTCTATGGTCAGACTGTGTTTTTTGTCTATGGTCAGAATAAATTGATACTTAGCCATGCCAGTGGCACTGTTGGTCCACCAGTTTTTTCCAGCCTGAAAAATTATTTGCTTGTTGTATTGGCACCAAATTCAGTACAAACATGCATCCCAGAAGATGAACCTATTGACTTTAGTGAACCCCCTAATGTTTCTTCTAATGCCACCATCAGGTTCATATTTGTGGTTTTAAGAGATATGTCTCAACATGTTTTGGTTAGGTTGCCATCAAATGTTGTACAGAAATACATGTCATCCTAAAGATTAATTGTAAAAACTTTAGTGATCTCCTTACTTTTTACCTAGCACTATCATCATGTAAAATATTTGCTTTGTCCATCACTTTGGTTTAGGAAAACACCCACATAGCTATACATTCCCATCAGTCTCAACTGCACTTTGTTTGAGGTGCTAAGTGAATAGGTAAATGCTAGCATGTTAGCTACTTTGATTGTGAACATGGTAAATACCTGCTTAACATCAGCATGTTGGCATTCTCATTGTGAGCATGTTAGCATGCTGACATTAGCTTGTCAGGTGTGCCAAAATACAGCATCACAGAGCCGCTATAGTATGGCTGCAGACTGTTTTGTTGACATAAAAAAAAACCCTCTACAGATTTTAGTCACTTTCAGCTCATTGTGTCTTCTTGTTGGCCCATATATAGACTGTATGCTTGAGTCCATACTGTACAGAAAAATCAGTTGCGTGGGGGCACAATAAATATAAAATTTCTCAATAGCCATTTTTGAAGGAGACACAAATAATACAGCCATAATTGTACTTATATAGGATAAGTTTACACAGAGGGAAGTCCTCCGACAATTATTAGTGTAGCATGGAGACCATGCCATGACTTTTTGTACTGACTTGGCGTTTTCTTTTTTCTCTGTCATTTTATCTGGTCAACAACACAATGCAATAGTTGTTTAAATATGACATAGGTACATAGGTTCACCACGCGGTCATATTATCCTAATTATCTTGTGTCCTGCACATAGTATTTTAGGTTTCTTCTGGGACAGAGGACGTCTCTTACTTAGATATTCAACTGCAGCAAGCCCGCTTAACATCATACTGCTGAAAAGCCAACACAACAGTAGATTAGCCTAATATCAATTCACACAAGATTATCACCGTGTTAACTGTATTAAGAGATGCACCGTTTGTATTTTTCCTGGCCGATTCCAATTATCTTTTTCTTTTAAAGTCTGACCTGATATTTCTGATTTTCTGTCTGTAATTGACAGCATACACAGACATATTTGTAACTTTTATTTTATTTTTTTAACAGGATCCCAATCAGCACCAGCATAAAAGTTGGCTATTCTCACTGGATCCATTCAATTGTATGGTCATAATGAAACATCGGTTATTAAAGAACGTTCGCATTTTCATTGGATGGAGCTGTGTTGTACAAATAAAATCCAACTGAAAATAAATTGCAGTAGGCTATAATTAATTGAAAAATATTTGAAAGAATACATTACCCTATTTCTCTTGTGTTTTTTCTAATCTCACTATTTTAATTGGACTTAATTCTTTGCCTTATTTTAGTGTTTACTCAAAAACTGAAGTAATCTGCTCGCTTTTCACTTCAGGCACACATTCACACACCTCTCTCTCTGTCTGCTCTGACTTTATTTGTCAGCAGTTTTATAAAAGACGACTCGTATTTTGTATTTTCTCCAGTGCAATACCGTTTTCACAGCAGCAGGTGAGCTGCATGTGGAAGAGGCTTGTTGTTAATTACTAATCGAGACCATGTGGTACTGAACGATGTTGGCACCAACAGCTGTCTTCATTGTTGCTTTACCTGGTCCGTTCGTGTCTTCTAACATAATCAAGAACGCGTTTCTCTCTATGTGTTTCTCTGTAGATGTATATTGCGAGCGTTGTGTCTTCTTCACTCCAGTGAATAATTTCCTGAAACATGTTTTTGTGTGTGTGTGTGTGTGTGTGGCTGTGACAATAGCCGCTTACGGTCTATGCAGCTGTGCGCATGACGTGAAACATCTTGTTTGTAAAGTTCCATCTGACTGGCAGAAAATCGGATATTTGACACTGCTGGGTCCCGGTCACCGACCATGGTCAATTAAGCTAAAAAACAGCCTATTCCGGTCCCCAGACGATCAATTGCTGCATTTTTAGCTGTAGTGGGTCACTTACTATCCAACAAGCTATTAAACAAGCTAACAAACAATGTTAGCTAACATAGCGGAATGGAAAAATACATAGGTTAATATGTTTTGTCATGGTTAATTTTAATGACTCAGCATAATCTGTGTTACAGGGAAAAGAATCAGTTCATCTGATGGATAGATATAATAAAACAGCCTTCCCAGCCTGCTTAAAGTTACTGGAGTTCCACAACTACTGAAGCGATTCAAGCTTTCTCTCCCACCAGAATTTTGTGTGTCAGTAAGGTAAAGGGTAAATCAGGCAGTGGACCAAACCACTGTGAGGCAAGGGAGGAGGGACTTAAAATGTAATCAAAACTCAAAATGCACTTTTATTGCCCTATATGCATCTGTATTGTTTTACTACTTACATAGTTATTTTAAGTATATATCATAATATTATTTAATGATTATTAGGGGAGGGGGGCAACCCTCTGACCCCTGACTCCCCTGCGATTTGCCTGTTCCTATGCCTGTCCAGCAAAAGAAGGCAGCGAAGACAGCTAAAGTCACTGTTAAAGAAATCGCATGGTGCTCTTTCTGTTTTGCCCCCTAGTGATCAAAAATCACTTTTTGCAGATTTAATCCTTACAGTCCTTACAATGTAATACTTACGCACTTGCATTAAAATAACCACACACACACACACACACACACACACACACACACACACACACACAGTAAATGTTAAGTAATTTGCCAGATATTGCTTTTTGTAACATCGCTTTGGCTGAATCAAGGCTGAATTTGTAATTTTACTGCACACCATGGGAAGCAGAATTAAATGAAAAGAAAGTCAAGGTGAACAGGAGGAGCTGCGCTATCGTTAAGTGGAATGCTACTGTAGGTAAATGAGTGGTGGTGTGAAATGCAATCCTTTTATCTTCCCCTTCTCTTAATCTAGCATCTGTCCCTGAAGAGATTAAAACAATGGACTCAGTAATTGAGAAACTAAAATTAAATGAGGGCAAAAGTTTGCCCTTTGAGGTATAATGATTTTACTCGCTTCCAGTCTGCCAATTTCATGGAGCTAAGTAATAAATTGTGCATTCAGGAGCCCTTTTTGAAAGCGATGTTTGAAAGCAGTAGCTGCTGTTTATGTACAGGCAAAGAAGTATGCACTACAGAACAAACTCAGTTAGAGGGAATAATCTTGTCATTTTCTTGTTCAGTCTTTTTCGACAAACTATATTTTCAACAAACTGTCAACAAACTTAGCTGCAGTGACGCTATTTTTTTCATGACACAATGTTTGTGCGGGGTATCATAGAAAAACACAGATCCAGGCAGTTTGTGCATTGTGTACTCATCCCTCTTTCTCTCACTCTGTCTCCCACAACCCAAATGCATCCAGATCCAACTTTGCTTTTAAGTCTTGTGGCTTGACACAAAGGGGATCCTTCCTTCCCCACACATCATCTGAAAAGAGAGAAAATCAAAAAGACACAAAGAGCCGTCTCGCTATTCAATGGGGAGAAAACTCATTCTGTCACTGCTGCCATTCTGTGTGAGATTACAGTGGGGACCCACGGCCCATGTTGCCTTTGCATCCCTCTTGCATCCCGCCATTGATGGTTTGTGTGTCTGCATAATGAATGCTTTTCTGTAGGAGTTGTCAACACATTTGTGTTTGTATTACTTATTGTGTCCATATTTGTTGCTATTAACATTTTGTCTTGAAAGTTAGCAATGTGCAATCCAGGATGCACAGATGTGTTCATTGTGAATCACCTTTTTTAAGGGTGTAGAAATACTCACATCTGAACCATCTTTGTTAGCATGTGGGGATGCAGACATTGGTAACTGCTGTCTCTAAATTTACATATAGCCTAATGGTGTTCCTCATTTTGTGTATGGAATTTGTAATGAAGCAAAGAAAAACTATGCAACTGGGTGGCATCAGAGTATACTGCAATAATAAGTAAACAATCAGCTAATAAAAATAAAGGAAAATAAGCCTGGGTAATTGATTGTACTGGTAAATTGTTTTGTCAAAATCTGTTGCTAATATCAACTAAAACAGAGTAGTGTGAAATAAAATTGTGAAAACATATATTCTCAAGGCACATTACATTTGTCCTGGATGGTGAGTGACCTCAGTGTCCCTTTACTTCCTGTCTTTATATTGTCCTTGATTGTTTGCACCTGTCTCACCTGTGCCTCATTATCCTCACCTCTCCTGTGTATTTAAGGCTACATTCAGACAGCAGGCCTTTAATGCTCAATTCGGATTTTTTCACAGATCCGATTTTTTTATTTGACAGTTCACATTATTGATTAAATGTGGCCCATATCAGGCTCCAGTGTGAACTGTCCATGGCCTGAAAGTGACCCGCCTGCGTAGAAGAATAACACGACACAGCACGCGGTCTTAGAATCACAATCAGAATCAGCTTTATTGCCAGGTATGTGTACACATACAAGGATTTTGACTCTGGATTGTACATATGTATTGTCTTAGGCAGAAGTAAACAAGGAGCAACAGAGGTTAGCTCCAGTTAGCTCAAGGGAGACTCCCGTTTTCTGTTGTCCTCTCACTGTTCACATTTCTCCCGAAGTATTCACAACTTTCTGATATTTTCATTATGGTTTCTGGCGCAGCTGCCCCACAACTCACACCCTCTCTGTCCCTCTTTCTCTCTCTCTCCCCACTGTTTCTGCTTGGACAAATAGCATGCACATAACTCAGAAGAGAGCTCGCGATCCGGTGGATTTCAGGTGTAAGAAAGGGAATTTGTGAGCAGATGATAGCGAGAGATCAGATCTGAGTCACATATGGGCAAAAAAATTGGATTTGGGTCACTTTGGTCTGCAGTCTGAATGTAGCCTAAGTGGTTGTTGTTAGTTGCATGCTCATTGTTTCACTACTGTTCACCAGTGTCTCTACTTGTGTCCATGACTTGTCTTGCTAGTGTTTGGATATATGGATTAGTCACTTATTCGTGTATGGATTTACCCTGCTTTCACTTGTAAGATTCACCTGTTTGTGTAATAAAACCCTACTATCTGTACCTCCGTCTTTTATGTGTCTGGGTCTAAAACCCTTGTTTCTCGTGTCAGCATTATGGCTGACCCTGACAGACTCCTGTGAATTTTGTTAATACAAAACTATGTGTTAGCTAAGTAAGGCTCAACAATTCCTCCAGTCTAAACAACACAAAAAAGTTTCTCATTGCCCCTAACAAGGACCCATATGAGAGTTTTCTGATCTGCCACCTATGTGATTAAGGACTGGTTAAGTTGTGACATTTTTTTTCCATTCACCCACACATACTCACATCGATGACGGCAAGCTGTTATGTAATGTACTGAGCTGATTTGATTTGGGGTAAGTGTCTTGCCCAATGACACTTTAACATGTGGACAAAAGGAGCTGGGGATGTAACCTCCAACCCCGTGATTAAGTGGAAGTAATAAGACTGGAAACAAAGAGCAGAGGCAGCAACTCAGTGAGACTTTACCTTTTGTCTAAGACACGTGGCAACAACCTACCAAGTGAAATCAAAATATAGAAAATGTGGGGTGAGGTGTGTAAGTAGAAAGCTGCCTTTTTTATTCTAATGTGAAAACAACCTGAATATCACCAACAATCATCAGTCGGTGAGAGAGAGAGAACTCTGATCATAGCTGGTTACATAGCAAATAAATGTTCCTCTAACCATGTCTGACTGCTTTTGATTAGATCCAGGCCATGTGTTTGCATGCTTACAAGGAGAACAAATAAATCAAGTTACAATGGCATGATTGCGATAGTGCATCTAATAAGAACAAGGCCACGTGACAAAAACAACTGGGTATGTCTGAATAGTGTGAAAGGAGAAAAAAAAGGAGACAACGCACCCATCAAATGCTGCAAAGTAAACAGGTGAGATGAGAAAAATGTAATGATGTGATGTAGTGCATATGGAGAAAAGGTTTCATATTCAACAAACCATACAGTATCTTAAGTGTGCATCTCATATATAATAGGTACATTTTAGAAATACATGTATTTACAGGTGGGCTGACTACCATTGGTTATTCAAAAAACAACCAAGTATGTGCAAACTGCAGCAATTAAAACTAGGGGCATAGAGATGGTGTGTGATATGCCATCATGACAATGATGATTAATTAATGATAAAAAATAATACAATAAGCAGGGATGGGCAAAGACACATCAACATGTATTTCAAAATAAGATACCAAATACCCTAATTTTATGTGTATCAACATAAATTATAAAATACAGCAGCCACGCAAGGTATCAAAATAAACTACAGTACTTTTGTATTTCAAAGAAATTCTAAAAATATTTCTCCAATTTACCATGAAATCACCTTAAAAACCTTCTGTTTATTAGCTTATTTGAGTTATCCCTTCACCAGCACACTGACTCAGTTGATTAAATGGGCTATATGTAGTGTTTTTAATTAACTGAATCCCTTTTTTTATTGCCTGTGTGTGAAGGGGATGTAATCGATCGTAAAAATTATCCACTTGTCTGGTTTTTCTGTTAACTCTGATGTCCAATATGTGAAGACTCCAGGTCAGATTTTCCAGCATGCACATTCCTAAGCCTCTTGCCTTCTGATTCTGTACCATACCAGAGATGTTTTATAGAGGAGACATGCCACTTTAAGAATCCTCAATCCAACTCAAAAGGGAAAGCCCGTAACACCAAAGATGGCGGTTATCCCGCCCCTCCAGATAGAAAGCCAATGGTCTGCTTTTAACAGCCGAGGTGAGAAACATATTCAGCCAGTTGTGTGGTTCCACTGACATAAGGATCTACTATGCATGTGTCACTACTACTGCGCATGTGTAGTAGAAGTATAACTGGTGGGGGAAAAAGCTTAAACCTTATTTTGGGGCAAAGTCATCAAACCTTTTTTTCTATCAGATTTTACTGCTGATTCTATACATGCAGTTTTTATCTCCCAGTGACCAGTGAAAGTGGAGTTCTGGCTCTCTCCCCATTCATTCAGATAGGGGCCCGTGTTAGTCTGCAATAACTGCCCGGAGGCGTTACCAAGATGGCTGCCGAGTGGCAGGACTTGCCTATAAGGACTTTGACTGTACACACAGCAAGAACACCGCAGCTAATGAGATGGAGTTCACTAACACCAAAAAGCGACAGGCTCCCAGCACAACACAACCTCCAACATACTCCACATGAGGATAAAAAACAACAATCAAGTTTTATGTGCTGGAGCCTGTCAGGCCAAACGAGAATCAAATTGAGGTCGAGTGAAAACAGAGTCAACATCAGAAAGGCTTGAATGAAGGAGAGATGTTTGCTTTGTTTTGGAACTGACAAAACAGACACAGAGTTAGTTTTCATCCTATTGGACAGGTAAACTAAAATTACTGCAGAGCATGTGAAATCTGTTGTGTATTTGTGCTTTACTTGGCTCAAGTTACAGTAGATAACTTTTGCATAACTAACATGACCCATACTACTATCCTGTGTACCACCAGTATTATGTCAAAGTGTTGATTTTGGCCTGCAAGAATTGATGTGGCACAAATCTGCCGCTGTTTGCTTCGTAACGTTCAATTTAGATTTATTGTTTTTTTATCGATACTCAGGTACACATCTTCTCCACCGGTTTCAGTCACTGTAACTTATGTGACCCATATTATATACAATAATGCCACATAACAGCGTAAGACAACACAACAGTGGGTCTGAAATTATAATCATGTTAATACCCATACCGATAATTGTAATAATCTCTCCGTATGTCATTGTCTAGTTAAGCCAGGTTGTTAAGGTAGCTGTGGAAGTAAGAGACAGGGAGGAACAAGAAGCTGTATACTATTTGAGTATGGGTATCGTGTACTCCACAGACCACTTTGATCACTGGGAGTCAATCAATGAGTAAACTGAACCACTTGCACTGGTCCACTGTTATTATATTATTCAGCTTTATAATGGTTTGGGGGAATAGTACTGTACGCATATTTAAAGAGACTGCAAGGATGGTTTACTGGTGGGGGATGGTGATGACGTATTGGATAAGACACATGCCTTTGTGTTCAGTTCCCACTGCGACACATCCACCAATGTATCCCTGAGCAAGACACTTAACCCCTAGTTGCTCCAGAGGCGTGCAACCTCTGACATATATAGCAAATGTAAAGTGCAACTGATTGTGTGGGGTTGTACTGGGCCAAAAATGCCAGGGCTGTATTCTTTTTGTCCCAGTCCAGCCCTGCTGTTAAATTAATGGTAAAATACAGTTAAAAGGAAATGTAGAAGATTTAGTGGCATTTAGCAGTAAGGTTCCAGATTGCAACCAACTGATTACCCCTCACCAAACCCTCCCCTTCCAAACTTCAGTGGTGGAGAAATGAAAAACTCTAGAGCCAGTGTTTGGTTTGTCCCTTCCAGGCTAATATAGAAACATGGTGGTGCAATATGGCAGACTCCGTGGAAGAGGACCCGCTCCCTCTGTAGATATAAAGGCCTCATTCTAAATAAATTTTTACAAAAGTCTTATTTTTATGTGCTTATAGAATACAAACTTCTGAAAATTATATTCCATTTTCCCATATTCTGCCAATAGATCCCCCTAAATCTTATACACTGGTCCTTTAAGTTAAACATTCCCACACAGCAATGAGACATGACAAATTATTTATATACTCAGTTCCGACCAATTTTCAAACATTTCTCTCGAGTTTCACACTGCAAGTGAATTTAAGGCAAGATAATCACATATTATCTCAGCAGTAAAATCCTGAATTAAAGACCATGAAATAAACAGTGGTGCAGCTTATGCCATTTATAAGCCTGTTTACAAGTTTTTTGTCCCCAAAACAACACTGTAATGTGCAGCAGAAAATAAATGAAAAGTAATTTCTCTGTGAAATCCTTCGCCAGAAACTGAGCAATGGGATTCACTTTCTAATCCTCTTTCAAAATGTCCATAAATGCTTTGGCACTGCTGACAGTGGTCATGTATGTCTAATCTATATGAAACTCCTGCTGCATGTTTTACAGGACCTGCCCTGCACTCTTCTCACTGTCCCCATAGAAACATTTCCTCACTGGTAATCCCACCAAATCTCACAGTCTGACCGCGTGGTCAGAGCGCAGCCTGGGCCATGTTACAGTTATCAACCCTGGACACATTATACTGGAAGTCTGCCACTTTTTTTGCTGTGCCAGAAAAACAAAACTCAGATCTCTGTTTAACAACCACACACACCCACAAGCACAGAACACAATCAAACTTAAGTCAAATTTCTCTTGCACCCAAGTCTTACAATGGATGTTGATGGCACAAAATGTATAGTTTTATTTGTTGTAACAAATAAATAAATACATTTTCTCTTAAAGAGGTGGTATTATGCTTTTTGTTTTTTCTCTATCCTTTATTGAGTTATATATCTTTTTTGTGCACGTAATAGGTTTGCAAAGTGAAAAAGCCCAAAGTCCAGCCCAAAGGGAGTTCCCATCTCCCACAGAAAACTCTACTCTGAACTGCCCAAAAACAGCTCGTTTGTAGTCCAGCCATTTCCCTTTCATCCCTGTGTCGTCACAGGGATGAAAGGGAAATGCGCGTCATATAACGCTCGCCAAGCGGCTCGTCCGGTCTGAAACTCTTGCTCCAGTTCATGTTGCTAAGCTGGTAAGGGGATATACAGCTGAACCGAAGCCATGTTTACCGGCTTCTCACTGACCCACCCTTCTCTGCTTCTGATTGGCTAGTAGCCATTAACTAGGAACTGTGCATGTGCCACTCCCAACAAAGATCATGTAGATGTAAGCTGTAGCACTCATGGCTAAAAGGAAGCCTTCAACACAGGGTGAAAAATAAAGCTGCAGAAATGTGCAGTATGACAAAATATGGTGTTTCTTGAAAATTAAACCATGTAAATCTGTTCTGGTACAACCCCTAAATGAGATTTTGAACCTGAAAATGAACATAATACCACCTCTTTAACATTTTACCACGCTAGACTTCCATTTCCATTTCTAAAGTCTAGCGGAAAAAAGAGCTATAACGCAACCCTGTCCTCCCCTTCATACACACACACACACACACACACACACACACACACACATAACTCTCCTTATATCTGTTAATTTGGGTCACTGTGTCAGTGGAGACCAAGGTCCTCTCATTACTAGCATGATATGAGGTAATGCATCACTGTCCATATGTACACCATATGGGAAAAAGAACGGACAAAGTAAAAAGAAGTATGATTGGTTTAATGCAATTAGTGGGAAGTTTAACCTGGATGATAAAGCAGAATTGTCATATTTTATGGCTTTCAATATGCCTATGAATAGGGAATAGAGGGGAAACGGAAGGCTGTTCTTCGATGCTGAGAGAGGGGCCATCAATGATTTTCATTTCACAGCCTGGTGAGCACATTCACTGTGGTCTTGATAAGGATGGACAGAGGGAGCGGAAGGGGCACGTGATAAGATGGTGACCATCGTCTGGTCTGAGCCATTGACCACTATAATGTATTGTAAAAGCTGTTGCCATTGTTTAATGATTGATTGTTAATGTATAGAGAGCTCATTATTGGCTCCATAGTACTACCAAATACGACTGAATAAATAATTATTTAATACATTATTGAATAAATGGTACAAATGGAGGGTAAATGCAAACTTGACATTGGAATATGATGGGAAAATGGGTTATTTCGCCGTTAATGGTTTAAGAGCTGCATGATTAATTGTTAGAAGTTGATTTTATTTAGAAATGTGGTTTGCAGACAGGTGAAGGTCATTGGTGAAATGTTCTTGTATTGTTTGTGCTGAAATGATATACATTTGATTATGTTGGCTCACAGTGGCACATGTTTAAATTCTACCAGGTATAAACTATGTTTGATCAAATATTGATACAAAATGTTCTTTTAATTAAACATAAAGATTGTCCAGAATTTTTTTATAGGCAGCTTCTTATATGAGGCTAGGCTTTTATTATATGCTCTGTCTCCTTGACAGATGCACACTGTATTTCTACAAACCACAGTCTTGTTACAGATATGATAATCAAGCCATCAAAGGAGCACAGTGCAGAGTCTATTTCAGTTGGAGATAATGCATTAGATGCGCATGGTGTTACATTTCTACTGTGATAGTCTGATCTGATCTCAGTACAATTGTGTAGGAGCCATTGATATGAAAGTAATAGCATTTCAACATTGTCCATATGGAAGG
Organism: Micropterus dolomieu; assembly: GCF_021292245.1. Lineage (NCBI taxonomy): Eukaryota > Metazoa > Chordata > Actinopteri > Centrarchiformes > Centrarchidae > Micropterus > Micropterus dolomieu. The sequence goes on from NC_060166.1 coordinate 14,303,758, forward strand.
CTATTCTCATTTTATAGAGATTTATTTTGATACAAATATGTTTTTTTCTGCACAATGGTTGACTTACAGTACATCACAACAGGGTAAGTTGTGGGTCCATCAGAATTGGAAAATAATTATTAGATATGTAAGTGAACTAGCTTGAAAATATGTAACTTGGAGAACTCATTCTTCTGTGTGTGTTTGTGAATGCATGAACACTTGGATGCATGCACGTATATGGTCGCAGCTATTTTGAATTTGCTCGTTTAAAAAAAAGACGTCTGGCTCTGCAACTTGGTTTGTTTATCAAACAAGGGAATATATATTACAATTTGTAAACACAAAACACAATCTACAAATAGATTTAAAATCCAGAAACACTCCATCATCAACAAAATTTAAAACACTTTCTACAAACTGCTGTCAGTCAAACACTGACAGTCGAACTCAGAGGCTGAAAGTATGGGAACATTTCTGATATTTCTCCAAAGATTGCTTTTTCGTCATTTGAAAAAGATTTTTATTATTATAAGATATTATTTTTGACTACAAAATGACTAATTGAACCACACACTTGCATACTTGCACTACCCCCCCCCCCCCCCCCCCCCCCCCCCCCCCCCCCCCCCCCTACTTTGAATGCTAAACCTCTTTGGCCCATTTAGTACCACCCTCTTGTTGCACTAAATAATCTGTGCCATCTGTGTGGCATGCATTGTAATTATCATTAACAAAACAACCACCTCCTTCACTCCAAGAATGGAATCTGGTCACGAATGACAGCTCACTTGCTCACACTCTAGGGAACCCTGAACCCCAAAAGCAACAATCTGTAAAAACATTTTCAGACAAAAACACTAACATTAAAACTACAAGAAGTAAATAATAGAAAGAATGAATGATATGTTGCTAAGGTAGTTGGATGATGTCTGGGGTCTGATGCTTATGTGGTCCCACCAGTATGGCTTGCAATTATCTGCTGTTTACTCTGCTTAATTAACCAAATTCCCCAGCCTTCCTCTCCGGAATAGCCACCTGTACAACACACCTAAGAACAGACGCAGATTATGCTAGTGAGTCCCGAGAGCCCCTCAAATCAACAGCCTGTAATGCTTTCTCAGCTGGGACAGACTGATATTTGCTCTGAACACAGGGAAAAATAACAGCAAACATCCACCGACTGTCACATGGACACAGAGACGAATACATGGATGCCACACACACAGACATACACTGTGATGAAAGCCATGCCAATGCCACATTTTAATGAACATTAATGTACAAGCACATTGGTAAGGTAACAAAAAAAATACAGACATGTATGGCTGGGTCGAAAATCAATGTAATCAATGCCATCAATTAGTAAAATACGACGATTTGCATAATGTACGTCGGAGTGTCACAATTAAGTGCTGCATACAATCAAAGCAGAGATTTCTTCGGATTACAAGCCGCAAAAAAACTCTTCTTTGACCATCTAGAGTTCTATTTTAGACAGAGCCCCAACAACATGCAAACTGCAAATGGCATATCACAGCAGTACAACTGCTATCCACGAACACTTTAAACAGCACGAACACTTGAAGCAAAAGCATCGCAAAGCACATAGTCAAGACGGCAGGAGCAGCAAGGCACCACCGCAAATCCTGTTGAGTTTTTGTGTCCACACAAGCATGATATATTAGGATTATTATTTTATAATCACACAGCCTTAAAGTTGTTTTGGGGAGCTGATTTATTATGATATATTTACATTTATCTTTCTTAATTGGAATTCATACTAAGGCATTTTTTTTACCTAATTACTGTGATAAAGAAATTCTTTTATCTACCATTTTATCATAGTTCTTAATGCTGTTTCACATTTCCTTTTCTTTCAGCATTATATTTATAAAAAAATACATTTGAAATATATATATATATATACAGTGGGGGAAAAAAGTATTTGACCCCTTGCTGATTTTGCAGGTTTGCCCACTTACAAAGAATGCAACAATCTACAATTTTAATCATATGTACATTCTAACAGTGAAAGACAGAATCCCAAAGAAAATTCCAGAAAATCACATCATATGAATTTATAAAAATTGATAACCATCTGATGAGGAAAAACAAGTATATGACCCCCTACCAAACAGCAAGTATTCTGGCTCCTACAAGCCAGTTAGTCTTTCTTTAAGACACAGCCCCAATCCCAACCAATTATCTACATCAAATACACCTGCCTCACCTCGTTACCTGTATAAAAGACACCTAGGAAGGAGGGAATCAAGGAATTGAGGAATAAAGGAAGGAAGGAATCAAAGAAGGAAGGAGAGAAGGAATCAAGGAAGGAAGGAATCAATGAAGCAAAAAACACCCAAACAACCAGCATCCAACATCACCACCATGGGCAAGACCAAAGAGCTTTCTACGGACATCAGGGACAAGATTGTTGATCTGCACAAGGCTGGGATGGGCTACAAGAGAATCGGAAAGCAACTTGGAGAGAAAAGATCAACTGTCGGTGCAGTTATCAGGAAATGGAAGAAGCACCACACCACCGCCAACCTCCCTCGGTCTGGGCCTCCACACAAGATCTCGCCTCGTGGGGTGTCCCTGATCATGCGAACGGTGAGGAATCATCCCAAAACCACAAGGGGGGAACTGATGAATCAACTGAAGGCAGCTGGGACCACAGTTACAAAAGAAACGGTTGGTAACACACTACGCCGTCATGGATTGAAATCCTGCAGCGCACGCAAGGTCCCCCTGCTCAAGAAGAAACATGTACAGGCCCGC
>NC_060166.1:14306620-14312409 GCF_021292245.1 Micropterus dolomieu
TCTGGAGTGGCCTAGCCAGTCTCCAGACCTGAATCCAATTGAAAATCTTTGAAGGGAGCTTAAAATTCGAGTTGCCAGGCGACAACCTCGGAACCTGAATGATTTGGAGGCTGTCTGCAGGGAGGAGTGGGCCAACATCCCTGCCGAAATGTGCACAAACCTTGTCACCAACTATAAAAACCATTTGACATCTGTGCTGGCCAATAATGGCTTTTCTACAAAATATTAACATGCTGTTTGTCCAGGGGGTCAAATACTTGTTTTTCCTCATCAGATGGTTATCAATTTTTATAAATTCATATGATGTGATTTTCTGGAATTTTCTTTGGGATTCTGTCTTTCACTGTTAGAATGTACATATGATTAAAATTGTAGATTGTTGCATTCTTTGTAAGTGGGCAAACCTGCAAAATCAGCAAGGGGTCAAATACTTTTTTCCCCCACTGTATATATATATATATATATATATACAAGGAAGGAATCAAGGAAGGAGGGAATCAAGGAATTGAGGAATAAAGGAAGGAAGGAATCAAAGAAGGAAGGAGAGAAGGAATCAAGGAAGGAAGGAATCAATGAAGCAAGGAAGGACAGAATGATTCAGACAGAAAGATGGAATCATGGAAGGAATCTAGGAAGAAAGGAAGGAAGAAATCAACGAAGAATTCAAGGAAGGAAGGAATCACGGAATCAAAGAAGGAATCAAGGAAGGTAGGAAGGAATGAAGCAGACAATCAAGAAGGTAATCAAGGAATCGAGGAAGGAAGGATGGAAGGAATCAAGGAAGGAATGAATCAATGGAGGAAGGATGGAATGAAAGAAGGAAGGAAGGAAGTATTCAAGAAAGGAATCAAGGAATGAGGGAAGGAGGGAATCAAGGAAGTATAGAAGGAAGAAAGGAATCAAGGAATCACTGAAGGAAGGAAAAAATCAAGGAAAGGGAGAAAGGGAGGAATCAAGGAAGGAATGAGAGAATCAAGGAAGGAATCAAGGAATCAAGGAAGGGATCAAAGAATAACGTAATCTGTACTCTGCGTATGCGTCGGAAGCTCCGTCTTAAACCGGACTCTTATCCAGTTTTAATCCACACTTTTACTGTCACGATCCTGTCCTGTGTGGTGTGTTTTCAGGTTTTCTTTCTGAGGGTTTGGGTTTGTAGCGGCTATTTAGTCTGTGTTTCGGTTCCATGTCTTAGTTCCCAGTCTGGTATTTATGTCGTAGTATTTACTCCTTGTCCTTGTACTTCTGTGTTGTGTTTTTGATCTGTTATGTAGTCTGTCTGTGTTTTGGGTTTCAGTCATGTCTGGTGTCTAGTTTACTCTGTGTGTTTGTGCTGGTTGGTCTGGTACTGTCTGTGTGTCTGGTTTTGTGGTTATCCACATCTTTAAGTTACTTAGTATCTGTCTTGTCTCGTATCTTAGTTCTTAGTCCTGTACCTTAGTTTATGTGTTAAGTGTTCACTCCCGGTCTGTGTACTTCTGTGTTTCCCCTATGTCTATCTGAGTTCTGTTTTATCATTGCTTCAGTCTGTGTTCCTTGCTGTTCATGAATGGTGTTTTGCATCTGCGTCTCTCTGTTCCCCCCTGCTGTCTCTCTGCCTGCCTGCATGTCTGTTTTTCCATGCTGTCTCTATGCCTCGTTAACCCTGATCCCAGTCACCTGTGTTGCTCCCGCCTTGCTCGTTAGTCCCTGTGTATAAATGTCTGGTGTTTCTGTTCATTCCCTGTCCGGTCATTGTCGCGTGTAGATGCTCTGTCTTGTGATGTTCTGTTTGCCTGCCTGTCGTGTCACCCTGTTTTCTGTGGATTTGGATTTGGATTTCTGTTTGGATCACCTGTTTTGGATTTTGGACTCAGCCACTCTTTGTAATTGTGCTCGCCTTTGGTTCGTTTATTAAAACCCTTGAACTGTACCTTTCAGCCTTGAGTCCTGCATTTGGGTCCACCAACCTGCTTCACCACACACATCCTTACATTTACGTTACATTTTTTATATCCTTTTTCAAGTTTTTAACTTAAGTTTTACGTGGGTTAAGGATTTTAGTCATCTGACATGGATTTTAAGATAGATGACCGTAAAAACGCTAACAACAAAGCTCCGGCGACTTAAGTTATGCTAGCCGAGATAACTCTGCCCCATGAGGACTGCACACTCCTTAAGAAAGCGAACTAAAATATTACTGACCTTATGGAAGACATCCAACGACTTTCAGAGGAACTCAAAGAGAAAGATTCCCTGCTGACTGGCTTTATGGATGTGGCTTCAGTACAAGCCAAACAGATTGTTTCTCTTAGCGCAACCGCTAACATCCAGGACACCGTGCTATGGGACCCATCTACCCTTTCAAGGCTTTCCTCCTGCTCGACTCCGAAGCATCAGTCAACCTGGGCTGAAGTGGTGGTCCGTGGCTGCAAGAGAGGCTCAGACGGGGCTGCCTCTCCTCCGGACATCCGCCTCTCCAACCTCTATGCAGTCCTGTCTGACGACACTCCAGTCCATCCAGCGGATGCACCTGCGGCTTTAAGTCTCCCTGATACGGATCTCTTTCAGTGGACAGTGCCGGCCGACACTGTTGCATCTCCTCCACTGGCTACATCTCCTGCACTGGCGGCAAACGGTGATCGGCTGGGCCGCCGGTCTGCCGCTGGGCCTGATCGGCGGCCGTCATCCCGGTCAAAAACCTCTGCTTCCCGACGTAGGATCCTGAAGGAGGATGTGCTCAGACGCTCCGGAGGCTGTCTCTACCCTGCACCATCGGGTAGCCCTTCTCTCAGGTCTGTTACTGCTACTCCAACACAACACTCGGTAGCTCACACACTCCATCCTCAGTCCGCACGCAGTGTTGAAGCAGATTCTGCTCAGTCCTGCTCTGGAACCCCACAACCGGCATCTCCTCGTCCCCTTTTCTCCCCAACCACACTAATAATTGGTGATTCCATAACCAGAAGCATTCGTTTCTTTAATGCTACCACTCACTGCTTCCCCGGTGCCACCACGGCTGACATTTAAAAAAAACTAATGCCATCACTCCCGTCCTCCATCACATGAGTGATAGTCCATGTGGGAACAAATGACACAGCTCTTCAGCAGTCTGAGCTGACAAAATCAGATTTTAAGTGTCTTTTTAACTTTTTAAAGCAGTGTGGAAAGTCCGTTTTTATCTCTGGCCCCATTCACACAGTTGGTCGCGGTGCTGGCCACTTCAGTAGACTCCTTGGCCTCCATGACTGGCTCCAGTCTGCCTGCAGGGCTCACGGTGTGTGTTATGTCGATAACTTTAATATTTTTTGGCAAAGAATGTCTCTTTTTAAGACAGACGGACTTCACCCAAACAAACGGGGCTCAGAAATGTTAGCTGCTCTCATACAGCATGTGGTGCGGTCCACACATGACTTACGTGAATGACTAATCATTCATGCAGCACACCTGGACACACCACCGGTCACAGAACAGATCTCTGCCTCACTGCCACTAACAACTGTCTCCACCTGCTGGCATGTAAAGCTGTCTGCTCCCAGCGCTGTTCCAAAGACTTCTATTCCTGTCATCATCACGCATAGACCAGTAAACCGAAATGTGCACATCCCACACAGCAATCATAGTAATCTTATAAGGATTAGGACAACTGCACCAACTCCAGCACCCAAACCAAACTCATTTAAAATGGCTCTCTTCAATGTGAGATCACTGTCAAGTAAGACTTTTATCTTAAATGATTTTATCTTGTCTGCAAATCTAGATTTTATGTTTTTAACTGAATCATGGTTGCAAATGAATGACTATAGCCAGCTAGCTGAACTGTGTCCGCCTCAATATGATTGTTTTAGTCAACCGAGGGTCGTGGTGGTGGGCTAGTGAGCATGTATAAAAATTTTAAATGTCATCAAGTACGCTGTGATGAATTTAACTCCTTTGAAGTTCTCACTCTTAAAGTTGGAGGGCTGCAACCTATCATATTTGTTATAAACCACCTTTAGGATTTTTATCAGAACTTCCTACTCTGGTTTTAAATTATGGCAGAATTGTTCTTTGTGGCGATTTTAATATTCATGTTGATAACCCCACCAATGTTAATGCAACTGACTTTTTAAATATGGCCACTTCTTTTAACTTAAAACAACATGTCAAAGGGCAAACACATAACCGTGGTCATACACTGGACTTGGTTTTTACCCTGGGTGTCAGCATTTCCTAGGTGGAATTAGTGGACATGACCATATCTGACCATAGATGTATTGTTTTTAGCTGCGATTCGCCTGTTACTCATGCCGTCTCACCAAGCTCCGTGTGTTCTCGCATCTTTAATGAACAAAGTGTTTCAAAGTTTTACACATTCTTTCAGAGCCAAAGCCAACACCTGTCTGATTCCAACACCAACAATCTGGTCGATCACTTCAATCATATCTGCTTGTTGTCACTAAATATTACTGCTCCTCTAAAGGTTAGGCCTACGTCTAAAACTAGTAAGCAACCTTGGATAAATGACAGCATTCGCAGCTTAAAAAGGGAATGCAGGAAAGCAGAGCGAAGATGGAAAAAATCCAGTCTCCAAGTCCATTACCTCAGTCTGAAGGATTTATTAATTAACTACAATAACATGGTTAAGGATGCGAGAACACACTATTTTTCAACTCATTACTACACATACACACAATCCCAGGTTTCTATTTAAGACTGTGGATCAGCTGGTAAACCCAACCCCTCCTTGTGCCTCAGCTGGAAGTAATGATGACTGTGAATTGTTTTTATCTTATTTTACCAATAAGGTGGCGTCAGTCAGAACCTCTATTACCCCCACGGCCTCTTACTCAGAGGTCCCTCACCAGCAACAAGAGAATTTTAACCAGTTTTATCCCATCGACTTATCTGAGCTTTTAAAAACGGTATCGCAAATGAGAGTGTCCTCCAGCCCACTTGATGTAATACCTACAAAGTTTTTACTGAAAGTAATGGATTCTGTTGGGCCCCATTTGATCTCTGTTTTTAACAGCTCTCTATCTACTGGTTGTGTCCCTGGTTATTTTAAAACGGCTTGTGTGAACCCACTTTTAAAGAAACCTGGTTTAGATCCCTCCCTCCCACATAATTTTAGACCAATTTCAAAACTGCTTTTTATTGCAAAGATTCTAGAAAGAATTGTGTCCAAACAATTGCTCACTGTACTGGAAAATAACAAATTATTTGAAAAGTTTCAGTCTGGTTTCAGGAAGTACCACAGCACTGAGACTACCCTGCTTAAAGTCACCAATGACCTTTTAATGTCTGCTGATGAAGGCATGTGCTCGGTCTTGGTACTCCTGGACCTTAGCACTGCTTTTGACACCATTGATCACAACATCATGTTAGACAGACTGAGGCACTGGGTGGAGATCTCTGGCACTGCCTTAGAATGGTTTTCATCCTACCTGTTGTAGTAGACCTAAATCTATTAGTTATGCATTTTAATAAATTTCTAAGAATTGATACCCAATTATGAATTTTTAAGATTCATAAAATCATTTTATTTAATTCCTCGTTAAGGGCACCACCGGAGTTGTTATAATCCTAGAGTCTCCGGACCTCTAGGTAGTTTTGAATAATTATACAATTATTACTAGTGATCAGTTAGTTAATAATCGCTCAATTATCTTAAATCAGTTAGTCAGTCAGTCTCATATCTAAAGGGTCAATTCTCTTGGCAGGAACTATAAATAGGCAACACACACAGCTCTTGATTATATTACAGTGAATTTATTCTCTAAGGTGATAAAAAGATGGTTGGATACAGGGAACATAAACATTTGCTGAACAAT
>NC_060166.1:14312509-14362545 GCF_021292245.1 Micropterus dolomieu
CTGTAAATATCATCACAGAGTACGGTCTAGACCTGCTCTTTTATGAAAAGCGCTGTGAGATAACTGTTGTTGTGATTTGGCGCTCTATAAATAAAATTGAATTGAATTGCATTGAACAGTCAACATAACTACTCAAATAGAGGCAAACGTATTCAGGCAACTAAAGATTTAATTAACTTAATTAAATGCTTTGAGTATTTGGAGACTGCAGTCCTCTGTCATCCAAAGTTCAGTGTCTGGACCATGTCACACTTAGGTGAGACAGGGGTTTTCCTTTTTGATGTGGTAATAAAACAAAGAATAAGGTCAGTTGCCACGGAAACGTGTGTGGGGGGGCCAGTTTTGATAGGCTGTTCAGGGAGATGCCAATGGCTGGTGCGTGTCTCTTTGTCAGTTTAACAGTCAGGCCCCGCGTTATCAGCTTCGGAATCAAAAAGGTGCCAGTTTTATGGTCGGGATAGCACTTAGAGAAAGCAACTTTGACCACTCCCCTTCTTCTCTGGGGAGAAGAAAGGAATTTAGGGTAGCTCCAAATTTATTCTATGAAAAATGCACAAATCCACACCGTTGTTCACTACACTGTCAAATAGGAAGTTTTGCGTGTCTGTAAACAACTATGTCTCTTTGTTCTGCCCAGTTAAATATGGTGTGCCTCAGGGGTCGGTCTTAGGACCCATTTTGTTTTCCTCCTATCTGCTTCCCCTTGGACATATTATCCATAAACATGATATTTCTTTTCATATTTATGCTGATGACACACAAATGTACTTGCCCGTCAGAACCAGAGATCCTGGAATGCTGAGTTAACAACTGCCTTTGTGAAATTAAAAAATTTTTACACGCCTTCATCTCATCACACCTGGATTATTGCAACAGCCTTTTCACTTGTTTAACCCAAAAATCTACTGATCGACACCAGACTGTCCAGAACTCAGCTGCCAGACTTTTAACCAGAACAAAGAAATATGACCATATCACCGCTATTTTAGCTTCATTACACTGGCTCCCAGTGTATTTTAGAATTGACTTTAAAATTTTATTGATCATTTTTAAAGCTCTTCATGGCCTCTCGCCTTGTTATATTTCTGACCTTTTAGTCTCATACGCACCAGCACGTACCTTGAGATCCTCGGGCAGAGGTCTGTTGTCTGTTCCAGAGTCTCGACCGAAAACTTAAGGAGACAGAGCGTTTGCAGTCAGGGCCCCAAGGCTCTGGAACAGCCTGCCCGAGGAAATCAGGTCGGCTGAGTCAGTCAACTCTTTTAAGTCCCTTCTTAAAACATACTTTTATAGGAGAGCCTTTCCCGATCTTATTTGACTTTATTTTATCCCTTTTATTTTATTCTATTTTACTTATTTTATATTTATCTTAAACCTGTATTTTGGTCTTTTCAATGTTTTCTTGCTTGTATTGTTGTCTTTTGGGTATTGTATTGTTGTCTTTGCACTTGTTGAAGCACTTTGTAACTTGTTTTTGAAAAGTGCTCTACAAATAAAGATGATTATTATTATTATTATTATTATAATAAAGGAAGGATAGAAGGAATGAATGAAGGAAGGAAGGAATCAACGAAGGAACCAAGGGAGGAATGAAGCAGGGAATCAATGAAGTAATAAAGAAAGGAAGAATGGAAGGAATCAAGGAAAGAAGGAAGTAATGAATGAAGGAAGGAAGGAAGTAATCAAGGAATAAAGCAAGGAAGGATGGAAAGAATCAAGTAAAGATTTAAGGATTGAAGGAAGGAAGGATGGAATCAAGGAAGGAAGGAAGTATTGAATGAAGGAATCATGGAAGTATTGAAGGAAGGAATCAAGGAATCAAAAAAGGAAGGATTGAAGGAAGGAATCAAGGAAAGAAGGAAGGAATGAAGGAAGGAAGTAATCAATGAAGGAAGGTAGAAAGCAATGACGGAATCAATGAAGGAAGGAAGTATTGAAGGAAGGAATGAGGGAATCAAGGAAGTATTGAAGGAAGAAAAGAATCAAGTAATCAAAGAAGGAATCAAGGAAGGGATCAAAAAATGAAGGAAGGATAGAAGGAAGGAATAAAGGAAGGGAGGAAGGAATCAACGAAGTATTGAAGGAACCAAGGAAGGAAGGAAGCAGGGAATCAAAGAAGTAATAAAGGAATGTGGGACAGAAAGAATCAAGAAAAAAAGGAAGGAATGAAGGAAGGAAGGAAGCAGGGAATCAAGGAAGGAAGGAAGTATTCAAAGAAGGAATCAAAGAAGGAAGGATGGATGGAATGAAGAAAGGAAGGAAGTATTCAAGGAAGGATGGAAGGAGGGAATCAAGGAAGTATTAAAGGAAGAAATTAATCAAGGAAACAATGAAGTGAGGAAGGAATCGAGGAAGTAATCAAGGAAAGAATTGAGGAATCAAAGGAGGAATCAAGGAAGGAAGGAAGGAATCGAGGAAAGAAAAAATGAACAAAGGAATCAATGAAGGAAGGTAGGAAGGAATGAAGGAAGGATGGAATGAATGAAGGAAGGAAGTGTTCAAGGAAGGAAAGAATCAAGGAAGGGAAGAAATGGAGGAATCAAGTAATCAAGGAAGGAATCAAGGAAGGGATCAAAGAATGAAGGAAGGATAGAAGGAAGGAATAAAGGAAGGGAGGAAGGAATTAACAAAGTATTGAAGGAGGCAAGGCAGGAATGAAGCAGGGAAGCAACGAAGTAATCAAGGAATCAAGAAAGAAAAGAAAGAATGAAGGTAGGAAGGAAGGAATCAATGAAGAAATCGAGGAGGTAATCAAGGAAGTAATCAAGGAATAAAGGAAGGAAGAACGGAAGGAATGAATGAAGGAAGGATTGAAGGAAGGAATGAAGGAAGGAAAGAATCAAGGAAGGAAGGGTGGAAGTCGGGAATCAATGGAGTCTTGAAGAAAGGGAGGAATCAAGGAAGGGGGAAAGGAATCAAGGAAGTATCGAAGGAATCAAGGAAGGAAGGAAGCCGTGAATCAACAAAGTAATCAAGGAAGTAATCAAGGAATCAACGAATAAAGGAAGGAAGGAATCAAGGAAGGAAGGACAGAAGGAATCAAGGAAAGAAGTAAGGCATGAATGTAGGAAGGAAGGATTGAAGGAAGGCAGGAATCAAGGAAGTATTGAAGGAATCAAGGAAGGAAGGAAGCCAGGAATCAACAAAGTAATCAAGGAAGTTATCAAAAAAATCGAGAAACAAAGGAAGGAAGGATGGAAGGAAACAAAGAAGTACTGAAGGAATCAAGGAAGGAAAGAAGCAGGGAATCAAGGAAGTAATCAAGGAATCGAGAAACAAAGGAAGGAAAGAATCAAGGAAGTAATCGAGGAACCAAGGACGGAAGGAATCAAGGAAGGAAGGAATCAAGGAATTAATGTAGGAATCAAGGAAGGAAAGAAGGAATCAAGGAAAGAACTCTACCACTCAGCTTGCAAGGTAGCCCCGCCATTTTCCAGGTGTTGCAGCTCCTTTTTGGCCAATTTATATAGGGTCCAAGAATACTTCATAGTCTGGCACCTCCCCTGGAACTAACTTGCTTTGGGAGACCCTACCATGGGCTACTGCCCCGGGGAACACAGCTCCCAGGATCACAGGGACACACAAACCCCTCCACAGCCATAAGGTGTGATTATTTGAGGGGAATAATCGTTAATATTTCACACCTTTATATTATAGATTAACTGTAGATTATAGGCCTCAAAACAGCAGTATATCTGAGCATGAATTATCAGTGTTTTATACTCTTATCTGGGCAACTTATCCTCCAGGATACAGAGTTTCAATGCCTGATTAGCAAAGTTGTGAAAATGTAACAAAATGTCCTCAACAAATAATAAACATGAAAAAATGACAACACTTACCACATGGCCAGTGTCTTTGTCGATGTACACTGCCATTATGGATATTGATACAAATGATGAGTATAGTTTTGAAAGCTGGCATGAAGTGACGTGACCTGAGTACTTGACCCATCCCCCCTTCAGTGTTTGTCATGATATAACAAGCACCCACTTAATGCCGTTCCCCCCAGAGCCTGTCAAATTACTGTATCCACCGTGATACAGAAACCATGTAAGGGTTAAAATGTATTCCACACCATTATGTCAGGTTACACATGAAGCAGAAATACAACTGCAGTGCAACTGCAAACACAAACAAGAGCTTTCCTTCTGAAGAATATAAATAAATAAGAAGCATGAGGGGAAACAGTCTCAAACATGTGATAGATGATGCGGTACTTAATGCTTGGAAGAGTTGCCTGTGCTCTAATTTAGTAAGATTACCATCTGTTTATTTGATTTTCCTTACCCCATAAAGTGGGGGCGGCAGAAGCAGATTAAAGAGTTGCTAAGCAGCCTAAACCACATGTCAAGAAGTTCATTAATGGTTCAGGAAAGCAGTTTGGGAGAGAGTTATATGAGTGGATATGAATGAATCCATAACTGAAGGACATGTTTACAGCGCTCCTAATGGCTCTCCACAGGATATCTCCGCCTTCTTGTCTGCATCTTGTGTTATGATTGCACTGTCACAGAATATGTGTGCTTTTGTGTGCAATTACATTAAGTTGGGTTGAATGGGAACACCTCCATCCAATATTGGTGGTATATGTATAGATATTTAAAATAGACTTTATTTACAACTGAATGCAACTTTGAATTGCATTATTCATGGGCAATTATCCATCGATTCTGGTAGTTTTCTTTTTTTTTTTAAAGAAATAAAACAATTTATTTTATTTTTGACGGCGCGGTGATGCAGTGGTTAGCATTGTCGCCTAACAGCAAGAAGGTTGTGGGTTCAAACCCCGGTCGCCCCCGGTCTTTCTGTGTGGAATTTGCATGTTCTCCCCGTGTCCGTGTGGGTTCTCTCCGGGTACTCCGGCTTCCTCCCACCGTCCAAAGACATGCCGGCTAGGTTAATTGGTGTCTCCAAAATTTAATGTGAGTGTGACTGGTTGTTTGTCTATGTTTGGCCCTGCGATGGACTGGCGACCTGTCCAGGGTGTACCCGCCTTTCGCCCAATGTAAGCTGGGATTGGCTCCAGCCCCTCGCGACCCTGTACACAGGATAAGCGGTTGATGGATTTTTTTTTTTTTTTACATAATTAAACAAAAAATGTGCAAAACTCAGATGCTAACTGGTTAGTGTTGCAGTACAGACCAATCTAGGCAGGGATAGTATACTTAGGGCCTACTAAAGGTTTGCGTGAGTAAAAACGTGTGCAAACTTGATATCACCAGCAAATTAGCATGTAAGCTGTTGTACTAACGGTGTGCACGCAGAGTGACGTCTTTCAAAAGCGCAAGATAGCACCTGTTGTTCATTTAGTACTTTTGCATTAATGAATATGCAGTTTGGGGCGTTACATGCAAATACATTTATTTACCACAAGCAATGTGATCTACCAGGCCTAAACGCAATTTCACGTGAGCGCAACGGCCTCTGTATTTAATACGTTTGAAAGGAAGGTGCAAACTGCCAAGTGTTGCGCAGAGATGGCCGCTGTTATTGTTGCCAGAAGGAGACACAGCCGTAATGAAAGAAAACATAGAGAAATTAACAATATTAGATAATATTATTCTATATCCAATATATAGAAATACAATTATTTTATTTTATTTATTCGATGAACTATATGAATAGATTTTTTTTGTATTTTCCTTTAGCTTTGGCAATCCTGTTGTATTAACGTTTATGCCAATAAAGCAAATTTTGTTTTCTTCCAACTTTCTCCGTGAGTTGGAAGAGTTTAGAAAGTTGTGTGGTGCTGCAGAGAGCCCCCATCTGCAGTAATGCACGGATCACGCGTAAAAAACATCCAGCCAGAGGGAATGATCACCAACTGTTCACAGCGCGCCAGTTGTAATGTAGCGACACAACCCATTGTAGGTATCGGAGAGGGTGTGTGCAGGGCCAGGGACAGGAGATTGTGGAGTGACCGGGCACAGTGCGGACGGTTGGTGGTTGTTCCCTCTGGCTGGATGAAGCACAATCTGCTGACATTTCCTCGCGTCTGGATCATTCCAGCATACTGTAGCTGTTTCTACTGGCGTTTCTCAAAGCAGTTTATCCAGGTGTGCTGTCCCAAGTTACTTGCAATCTCAGGCAGGATGGGCAGGTACATACAATTTCTACATACTCGGGACGCACTGAACGAACGCTTTCCCTCCCGACTCTCCATGGCAGCAACCATTAAAACACGCGAAAGCCTCATTTAAATAATCCCACCTTCATTGTGTTTGCTTCTGTTGTCATCTATGCAATAATTCTTAGTAAATCACCCATAACAGGTACTAAAATTGTGCAATATTTTAGAATGCACAGCAATGTAGTACTCTTTATTGTGGATGTTAGTATATCGGGCCCTTAATGTATTAAACACTACAGATGATTTCAATCTTTGTATGGCATGATTCATGATCAAATTTGCTTTGTATCATTTTAAACACAAACGCACACATTGCAAACCCTTCTTTTGTGTCCCTCTTTGAAGTGAAGGGAAGTGAATGTTTAAGTCAGCTGTCCAGCTGCATTCAGTCTCCACTCCATTGTCCTGCTAATGCCCTCTACTGGTGCTGCAAATGTCACACTGTTGCTGACACTTTGGAAAGGGCAACTAATTTATCCGTCGCTGTACAGTTTTACCTGCCACTCTGTTTCCACATGCAGAAATAATTATACACTTTTATTGGTTAATTATAATCAGTTAATTGATTGAAGCATTTTACTGCTTCCACTTTAACTGTGAATAGAGCAGAAAGCAGATAAATTGTCAGATTCATTCAGATTATGACAGAAATATATACTTTATACTTTAAAAATGCAATTGAAAATCCATTAGGAAATTAATTCATTTAAAGATAATATGTTGGAAGATGTGAATAATGAGATGACATGTTCATTTTAAGGATAATTTAAAAACTCCATTTAATTAATGTGAATTTATTTTTTTTTAGAAGGCAACAGCTAATTAATTGATAATGACTAACCACTGAATATGTATACATTTATTCAGGTTTGGCCTCAGCCTTTGAGTGATCTATGAAATTGCTTTGTGACTTGTCTGCACCATACTCTGCGCACAGTACATGCCTCTACTGAATGTACAAAGCAATGCGTTTCTTATTTTATTTTCAGTGATTTATAATCTTAAACAAACACATATCTGTGTGCTTGTACTATTTATGTGTGTCATTTTCTGTTTCTCTGTCTTACTGGTGCAATTTAACATGGAAATTGGAAAATTGTTTATAGTAGCAAAGCCAGCCTGGTAAAACAATTCAATCTGCTGTCTTTTAGAGAACAAATACTATTTTCTCAGAGCCTATTATGACATTGCAATTATCTGTAAAGGATATCTTGACTCTGTCAGTTCTTTGAAGGAGATTAAAATGTCTGGTATAACCGCTCTGGATGTCCGTAGGAAATTTTGGAAGGAACTATGGACAACAGGTGTGTTTCTACTACCCATACAGTATACTTTTGTATATTTATTGTGTGAGTGCATGTGAAAGTGCATTTTCTATGCACATACAGTATGTGTATGTTAATGTATGTATTTGATTAATGGGGCTTTATCAGTTGGACAGCTACTACACACATGATCATGTTGGAGGTAAAACACCCAACACTGATATTGTCTAAAAACATTGTGCTAAATTCATGGACAAAGTCTTCTGGAAATAGTTCGATACAGCTTCATCTCATCAGACACTGGCACTAAACCCTTCCAAGATACACAAGGGACATAGCAGAGTTGCTGCCAACTGTAGGCCTGAGGATGTGGGAGGGTGTGTTTGCCTTGTAAGGACCGCACACAGCAAGTCCCAGCAAGTCATTTGTTCCTTTTGCCACCTAATCAATGCCTCCAGAGCCACAGATAAGCCAATGGGTCCTCCTAAAAGGTCATGAAAGCGATTACAGATCTCTGTGTTTACTGAATTAAAGAGCAAAGGCATTGCCATGGAAGTCTAGAAATGCAAATGGGCAGGCAATGCACATGCAAATACAGTTTACATGTAAACACACAACTGAGTATTTGTGTGCAACCTTGCCTCCAAAGGAACTCTATCAGTGTCAGCATCTATCTTGTTAAAGTTGAAATGGGCAGGGCAGGTAGTGTGCTGTCAGCTTATTTTTCTAAAACCATAAATTCAGTGCATAAAACTCACTGGAGTAAAACTCTCAAAGGGAAAGGTACATTTTCTTTGCAACCAGCGAGACTATGCTGTGGCAGACAGCAAGATTAAAAGTGTCAATAAATGCTCAAAACAAAGCCTTTCTTTCATTTTCCTACCAAGATGGAAAGATTAATCTACATTTAACATTCATGCTAAAATTGCAAAGCAAACAATAAATAAATATGATACCAATATTATTACACATATTGATACACATTTTATTTAAAGTCATTTACGGTAAATAAGTAATTCATCTTCAGCAAGTTTCGTCTTGGGATTTTGAAGCACAGTTTACAATCTCATCTTTTGCAATAAAATCTAAACCTAAGACATTCCTTTCAAGGTGACAGCAAAGCAATCTAGAATCACCTCTTATTATCTAGAACATATTGGGACTTTTAATTTGGACAATACTGTGTCACACTGAAACTGGTCACTTGCAGTATGATGTCAGCTGCTGAGAGTTATCATTCGTCCATTAACTGTGATCAATCACCACATTCAATTTGAAGCTGATGACTGTGGATGGGCCAAAGAGCCAACATTGAGACAAGGTAAATGTAGGGCACCAGTCCCTGTTGGGTGAATACAGATGACCTCAAGAGGATAATGTTAGAATCAATGTTTAGATAACAACTATAGATTTTTTTGTTTTCCACAGGGGGACTGGTCAGCCGAGAAATCTTTTTCTCTTATTGAATGAGAATATAATGTCTGAATTGTAACTCAAACACTGTTTTGTTTTCTACCTATTCTCTCAACTTGGAACACTGATAATGATTTTCACTTTTACATTACATTAGTCCTATATGTGTATCATGAATATGTTTGCGTCCAGATATGTTTTGACCCAGCAACAATTACAGAAAAGTAAATGGTGATCATCAAATGCAGCACTTGCAGCAGAAGTAATTAAAGGCGTGGCCTGGGACTAGAAGATGGAGTGCTAATAGAGGGCCCACAGAGCTTCATCTACCACATGACATCTGTCTCTCTGTCGCTCTTTCTTTAACTCTCTTGCTCATTTTGTCTGTCTGCCTCTCGTCCTCTCCAGCAGAGCACAGTAAAATCTCCCACTCCCCTGTGGGTGCGGGGAGTAAATCAGCACAGCTGGATCACAGGCATCAATCTCAGCCAGCCCTCAGGATGGGCCACTTGTGAGCCCGCAGGGAGGCATTTCCTCTTCATTCCAAATGAGAGACAAATGTTGCAGGGAGAAAGTGGTGCAGCACGGTGGGGGGTGGACACAGAGGGGGGTGGGCAGGCAGGCAATGAAGGTGGTGGTGGTGAGGGAGGCAAGATTGGCAGGGAGTAAAAGTGATAGAGTGTGGAAAGGAGACAAGTGGTGGAACTGAGGAGAGAGTACATACACGGCACAAATATGTGCAGTCAGCACTAAAATCGAACTCGTTGTCTTTAAAAACTAATAAAAGAGTGTCAGTGGGGTGAGAAGATTTTACTTGTTTCCAGTGCAGTGGATTTTCTTAAAAGTTGCATTGAAATTGCACTGTCAATGAGTGATTCACCTTTATGGAACTGGAGATTTTAAAACATGATAACTGGGCAGTTTGTAGTGCAGTTTGAGGGGGATATAATAGCAAGTGAGAGGGAGAAGGAAAGAATAATGGAGACTGAGATGTAGTATGTAGAAGGCAAACCATTAGCAACACCTTCTGTGATAATGTATTCCAATACAACCACAGAGTTGAATCAACACCCTGCATGAATTTTTGGCTCTGACTGACATCAGTACTATTATTTGATTGATTGAACAGCCATGCAAGCAGTTAACCAGCTATGGGGCTGACGTTCTGAGCCATTGATGTCCCCATTTGAGTTTCAAGCTTTCCATCGGTTACTGTGTGACTCAGCTTGGATGCTATGATTCGAATCACATGGTATCATATGGACTGCTAAGGTTCATAACTGGACCCATGAAAGGGAGTGATCGAACTAGCTAGACCCCCCCACCACCACCTTCCTACACAATGGAGTGCAGTGTTAAAATGAGGATTCTGCATGTTTTAAAGGTTTCCACCATGGACAGTCGGGAGGGAAAGCAGCCATTGCGTAAAAACCTTGGTTTGTTTCATTCAGTGTGTCCCGAGTATGTGGAAATCGTATGTACTGCTGGTACATACGATTTCCACATACTAAGTAACTTGGGAAAGCTCACCTGGAAAAACTGCTTTGGGAAACCCCAGGAGAAACAGATACAGTAGGCTGGAATGACCCAGACGTGAGGAAATGCCAGCAGATCGTGCTTCATCCACCCAGTGGGAAAAATCACCGTGTATGTATTTGCATGTTACCCTCTGTGAGAAATACATTATAAGTTGCTGATTTTTAGGATTTCACTGTAATTAACTTGTGAGAAATTAACACTGGTCACAGGGTTTTTATTCCTAAACAAAGGGTTGTCTTAACATAGACCAATCAAGAGACAGAGAAACATCTGATGCCACATACATTTGCATTTCCTTTCTTAGCTCCCTTTCAGGAGCCTAATCTGGAGAGGTTGGCCGAGCACCGGCAGCGTGCCTATGGCGCCTGACTCCTGTGACAGAGCCCCCCAGACCTGAGGCACAGGCCAGGGCTCCGTCACTGCCAGCCGCGTCACCTCTGCGTACTACCCCGCCGATCTGGGGGCTACCAAGATGACTGACGGCTGTGTAGCAGGCCCAGGGTAACCACTGGATGGGCTGCTGCCATAAGCCCCAGCAGCTGCATCACTGACAGCGCAGTCACAGCAGTTCCCAGCTGGAGCTTGCGGACCGCTTGAAGAAGAGTTGTCTGTCTGAGCCGGGAAGCTTTCCTCTCCACAGCTCTTGGCCACAGTGGGAGAGATTGTGTCCCCTCTGCTGCCAAATGGCGCAGTGAGACGCTCGCAGAGGCAACGACGGATCTTCTCTGCCTCGCTATGACGGGAGAGACGTGGCTAGTGGCAGCATCTCTCTGGCAATTGCAGGCTAGGCCGCTGCTACCACGGTTACACCGTGATGCGCTGCCACCTCTCGTTGGAGCAGTTGTCGGCAGCGTAGCGTGTATGTCTGTGTGGCACGAAAACACTGCCGGTGAGTTAGCAGCGCGGGTTCACTTAAGCGCGGGTTCACATAAGCGCGCTGGGAATGCAGGCTAGGATCAGATAGCTGCATTTTGCCTCGCTCTGGTGTTAGCAGGGTTAGCCTCCTTGTTACTGCGACGTAGCAAACTGTGGCATTTCATAGGGATGGGGTACCTTTAACATCAAATAATTACGCTTTGTCACGCTGTCTGAAAGCGCACTGAGATGAGAACGCGTTGAGCTTGCTGTATTAGCATAGTGGTCTGTAATTACAAAGGAAAAAATGCATCACATGTTGCCTAAGAAACTACATTTCAATCTAATATAAGTCAAACTATCTTATCTGCAATAGTATACTATACAAAAGTAGTAAACAATAGTCTTGGTTAAAAAAAGTACTCTCTTACCTCAAAATAATTTTTTTTCCTCTATAGATTCTGAATGTAACTGTTTCCAGCCTTGACAAACACCATGCCAGGAAGTAGGTAAATACTGAAATGATCACATACCTCCTATCTTTTCTAATTGGTGGAATTGGTGTTGTTTTTACAACCATACCCAGTCTCCCCTAATATCATTTTAGTTTATATTTCCTTTTACAAAAAGTCAAACAAATTTAACATACAAATTTCAGCTTGACTTTGAGCTTTAAAACGTGATAATAAGTGCAGAGGTATTGCTGGATTGCTTTATACTATGCCAATGTCCCTGTTACCCCCCCCCCCCCCCCCCCCCCCCCCCATGTATCTCCTGTATACATATTTATAATAGCGATGACATGACACAAAACTTTTCATTAGCTGTTGCCAATTTCGGCAGTGCAATAAAGGTATGTGAATAAATTATTAAAAATAATAGATGTTAATATGATAAAGTGGTGTATTATGACTTCAAAGTGTTCTTTTAGGTGCTGATACTGCCAGCCCTCTTAATAGCCTTGATTATAATTAATTTTTAACAGTAAGAAAAGTCACAGGGCTGACATCACACTGTAATCCCAGGCTGCTGCTGCCTCATCTATACTTAAATTGATCTATAAAGGCAGAGCTGGATGAACTTTGAGTAAATGGGAATTGACTCTGAAACCATTTTGACATTTTGCTAAAGCTGAGCAGGCTGTCATTTCTGTGTGTGCGTGTAACTAAAAATGTCTATACTACTGTCACCAGAACATAGATTCACATGACTTGCTTTTGAATATGATTCTCATTATAAAAGCTTCTGGGGATTCTCCAAGGTCTGCATGTTTGATATGAAAATTGCAGGCTGGCAAGAAACTTTAATGTCATCTTCTGTTATGGATGTATATTCATAATATGGTTGTCCAAACTTTTGGGTCATACCATATAAATTATTTTCATTATTAGGTTGTGGGAGCTGTGGTCTTATTTCCCAGTTGACCATAGAAAATGAGCAACTTCTATATTCAGTTTATGCAATACCTACCATAATATAATTCACAGTTATATTTCAATATAGAGCTAAGAAGTGACAAAAACAGCAACAAAGCCAGTTGCTCAAACAGTGTCAAACATCGCAGTAAGCTTTGTATTTCAACAGATTAGAGATGTACTATGAAAGTAAAGGTCTCTAAGGAAAAAGAAGTAAAGAAATGAGAAAAAAAAAAGATATTGAAAATGTGGACAAGAAAAGGAGAAAAAGTAGTACACTACAGGATTAATTCTCAGCATACCTGCTTCAAAAGTTTCTCCACTTGCACTGAGTTGAACCACAAGACAAATGATGAGAGGATCTCCATTCACTATAGACAGGTTGGAGGATATTACAGTGGTAAATACGCATTTATTGTCCAAAAGTCCTGAATTGGCAGTCAAGAGCTTCTCCATTTTGATGATTAAGAGGCACAGTATTTTATGGATTGTCATCGCAAAGTGTAAATCTGCTCGTATGTGTATACTGAAAAGATTTAGTGGTCCACTTTGTACCACATTTATCATGTAAAATACAGCTGCTACAATGCTTCCAATGGAACTGACCAGATTGGTTTTAACTGCTACAGCAAAGAGAGCATCTTTAGAGAGCCTTTTCAGCCTGAGCCTGTGGTTTCAGTTTATACAAATAAAATTGATTGTAGAAAATAATTTAAATAATTTATTTTGTTTTTTCTCTCTTCTACTTTCCTCCTTTCTATCTCACTTTCTTTCTTCCCCCCAGTGCTTCCTTTTTGTGTTTATGTTTACAGAAATAGGCACAGATAATGTGGTAATGATTTGAAAATGACCATAGCTCCAGAGTGACAGTATCAATCTGTATTCTAGCACAGAGTCATCATACAATTTCCTCATCTCAAGATCCTTTTATTCATAGACATTTTTAAGCTGCCAGTGTTTACTCTTTAAACCTTCAAGTGTAGTCGGTAACTGCATTGCCACATAATCCTCAACTAACAATGAGCAATACGCATATTCACACTAACTAGCTAATTAAATAAGAAAGTTTGGCGGACAAAAAACTCCTATTGATATTCATACAAGGTGTTATTTTTGCATTAAAATATGCAGCTTTGCCTTTTTACAAATCCCACAATAAGAGAGGCAGCTCTGGGCTTCACAATACCTGGATAGAGACTACAGCTTTCCTCTGATATCTATAGATTCCTTTATTCCACATCAAAGGGGCCGTTAGCCTTGGGTTCTTGTAAATCACCCAAATGACACTTGTGCAGGGATGTCTGACACTTGTCAAAGGCTCACGCTCGGTAAAGTCTATGTTCTTTTGTGAACAAGTTCATTCTGTGTGTTTTGAAGCTGTCTCAAAAGGGTTGAAGTGCTTTAGCAACACAGCCCAAGGATGTGTTGACAAATCACACAGAGAGCATACCTGTATGTAGGAGATTAGACTCCTCAAACCTGAGCAAACACTAGAAGGGTGACAGCAAGCAAACATGAGGTAAAACCATTATTCAAACAGCTAAATAACAAAATGTAGCTATTATGAAATTGTGAGTTTCCAAGCATATGGAGGGACATGGCCTGCAGTAAATCAATCTAAAATGCCATGATGTCATTTGTTGTATTTCACTTTTTATCATCTGCAGGTAGTGAAAGGTACAAAGGAGAATACTGCTGCCATCAGCAATACATTTCAGTGATAACAGTGATTTCTGTTAGTATGATTTATGCGTAATTGGAAGCTGGCTCCTTAAAGTAGAAAATAATACTTCAAGGGCTAAGCCAGTGGCTAATGCCCTATACAATCAGACATTAGTCATACTTTGTAAAAGTTGTGATAGATGCAGGTTTTCTAAATGCTGCCACTGTACCCAATATTAATCCATCAGTTTCCCTGAAGCTTTGCCTACATAGAGATTCTAGTCAGGAGATTGTGTGTTATGCAGTGCAAGGCTTTGAGGGCCCTCAGAGGAATCACAACAGGCAAACTGCGGGTTCTACACTGAATTAATCAGCTGGTTCAATCTGTGAATGAACACTCATTTTGGTTAGGAGGGCCCCCAAGCAGAAAAAAATCCCATTAAGAAACATTACATTTCTTTTTTGTCAGTACATTTTAGTACCTTGGCTATATCTCAATAAAACATATCCTCCAAAAAATCCCTCCATAAAACAGTTTCCCAAAGAGATCAAACTCTGCCTCTATGAGTGATATTTACCAGTCACCCAATTATTTTTAGCATGCTGTCAATGCGCGGTATACACACCCACGTACAGGGAGACAGGGTTGTGGAGGGTGTTTGATTGCGGCCTTTATACAGGAACCTTTGCGTCAGATGCAACAGCTGTCAAAGGAACAGCTCCCTTCATTAGCAGTCCTACCAGCGTGTTCCAGCAGCTCTGCGCCAAAAGCCAAGAGTTGTGTTGGAAAATGCTCTAATCTTACAGCAAGGAATGATGGGGAAGGAGAAAGAAATAGAAGATTTGGAAAGGATTTAGGCAGGGAAAAGATTAGAAACCCATATCGGCCTTATCGTGCAGCCTCCACACTGGGGAGTTGAATGAAGCAGCTGTCAAATTTGAAACATACAATAGCAGTAATCCTACAGTAAACAGATTGCTGGGTTTTAAATACAGAAAAATCCAGAGAGAGAGAGGGAGCGAGACATAGAGAAAGAGAACAAGCAAAGAATCTATCAGCATCCCAGCCTGCCTACAGAGACGACACTCTGGTAGGGTCTTTCAGTGCATGGACTTGACTGTAAGCACTAGCAGAGGAGCGTTGGCCACATGGGGAGTGGGTGAAAGTGAGACCGTGTGAAGATGCTGACAAAGTCTCCCACAGAACAGGGCATTTGGAGAGTGTTGGTGTGCATCTAGAAAGGCAGAAGGGTCTATGGTCAAGAGAAGGAGAGAGTTTTACATGGCTCAATAGCAGGGATTAGGACCACACTCACGTCCCACTGTGATCCCAGTATTGCTTGGGTCTTCTTCTTGAACCGAGCAAAATAGGTATTATCTGTGCGACAGGAGTGCACAGGCCTCATCTTGGACAAGATGCTGTTGTTGTTCTCCAGGTGTGCTGTTTGATGTGACTGTCAGCAACTGCAAATGAAGAGGTGTGTGAATGTTGCATGGAAAAGAGAAACATCAATTATGACCACCCAAAATGAGAATACACTGCCCTGTTAGCTCTTGGCAGGAGACAGCAGCTAAGTTGTGATAAGCTTAGTGGATGATGTCATATTTGATAAATTGTTCATCTCTCTTATCTTTAATATTTTACACTCATCACCCTCAGATAACATCATCAATGATTTTAAGGCGCAGATATTAAAAACATGAATGTTTCATGAAGCACACATATTCACAATATCCTGCAAATATTTTTAACTAGTTTTTTAAGTCTTTGGCCTTGAGCACCTTTGTATCTTTGGTATAATATAAGGAGTACTTGGAGGACTCTTATCTGTAGAAGTCAGCATTACAAAAAAAAAGAAAACATTGCGATGGGAACAAAATGGTATAAAGTCAATAGATAAAGCAGGGGGCTTTTAACATTTGCAGCTATTTTGGTGTGGGGGGGCACAGTTAGATGGACAGTTTGTGTATTGCCCTCCACCAAAAAAATACTTTCTTTTTCTCAGTACTAGTCTTATCACAAAAGAAACAGATGTGGTGTAAAACTATAATGAAAATGTATGACAATCATTCTTTGACTTATAACAGTTTGAACACAGTTATTTGTGTTAGTGATGTGACATTGAGAAAAGATTAAAAAGTCACGCACATGCCGATGACCATTTGGATGGGTGCTTGATCACAAAATATCCAGCAGAGTTGAAACAGATACATCCACACACCAAGTAGCTACTGTTAAAATGATTATAATAGCTATGATGTTCCAAGCACTGGGCTCTTCCTCAGACTTCTGATAAATACTGAGAATCGCCATCTTGAATACCCATAATCCATAATATAAACACGTGTGACATACAACACTTGTTGCAAATTGCCATCAGTCAAGTAGTAGTAAAAAATATATTTCATATTAAGCTTATACACAGATTAATTGTTTAATTAATTAAAGAATGGCTAAATAGCCATCATAAATACTACCTGTTTGAGGTGCCGCTGTTTACTCATCTATTAATAAAGGGGGAAAAGTAAAAGCATATGTAAGAAATTAAAGACACAACATACAAACTCACTGTTAGAGACATGACACAGGGCATTCTTTCACAGAAATAGTCTAATGTCAAAATCCTCAATAAGGCCTTCAGGGGCAAAAGAGCAGATGTGTATATTTGCAGAAGATTTTATATTCTACTGTTAATGTCATATGCATGCTCAAATGCCCATGTGGATTGGCATACATGGGTAAGTCCTGTGGCTGTACACCTTTCCAAGGCCAAACACAACACCTCCGCTCTCAGATATGTGGGAATTGAGGTGATAAAACATCCATGCAGTGGAGAGAAATAAACGCTATGCTCCTAAAACGTGATCTTTTAATAATAAGTGCTACTCATAATATGGAATATGAGTAGTTAAGATGGTGATTCTGTATTTATCAGAAGTCTGAGGAAGAGCCTCGTGCTTGAAATGTCACAGATACTATAATCCTTTTAACAGGGGCTATTTGGTGCGCAAATCTATCTGTTTCAACACAGATGTGACATTGGCACATACAGTACACCATAGCATTTTTGCAGTCATTAAAATTGCAAATGTTGCACCGCAGTTTTATTGTAATAAACTTGAAACTACATTATATGCATAGAGTTTATACCATTATTTTATAGTCTCTGAAGAAATCTGCTTTCATTACTCTCTGCTGAAAATGGAAAAACACTATTATCATAGAGGACCACATTTTTTTCAATCTCATTGCTGAGACAACAACCAGGCAACCAATCAAACCTAGCATGCCAAATGCTATAGGCACTGAATTTATGCATAGGCAGAATATTAAGTTGTAATCTGAGTTGTGACCCTTTGAAGAAACAAACTCTACCTTTTGCCTATGCAGGAATTAAAGCATTTTGTTCATGGAACACAATCTGAGTTTACTCTGCATGTGTAGAGAAATGCCTCCAAACCACTGATTTGAAAGACATATTTGTGGGACTAATGGGGCTGCAGCCCAGCTGTGTCAAAACAGCCCCCAGAAAAGCTGCTGCGTGGTTGTTCATGATTACTGAACAGGTCATTTATATATGCATATTCAGCAGCATGTTTGATACCCCTCTCGACTTCTTTGGCCGTTTGCTTTTAAAGCAGCCTTATACTGCTTGGTATGCAACCCACACAGGCTCTCCTTCAGGGCATCATCAGTAGAGGCTGAAGTCTGATGAGGAAAAAGAGAGGGTGAAGAGAGCGAGAAAAAAAAATGAAAGAGAGAATTCTTTACACAGTGTACCAGAAAAGGCACAGCATTTCCACAAGGCGTCCATGTTTTGACCACATTGTTTTGATTTGATGAACCATAGCTCAAAGGCTACAGCTCATTGGCCCCCCATCATACCCATTTTGCCATCGATTGCAAAGTAACTTCTGCCACCAAACTTTCTGGCAGCTCTTTGACTCGTGTACAACATGTTTGTGTTTTAGAAAACCTTACCACAGCAAGCTTGCAGTCAGCTCCTGAAAATGTGTACCTTGGTTGCCTTTATACTTCCGAACTTCTCCTCATAACTCCTTTGGGAAATGAAGCAAGTTGATTTGCCATTCCTGAGCCAGGGCCTTAATTACGTACTAAGTCATGCCTGGCACAGAATTCTCATCTCCTTCTGCTGTATTTGGCCGACACTGTGTGCTCTGCGTGCAGATTGAGGATTGGATGCAGTGTGGGTGCTGTTTGGACTTGGCCCTTGATGGTTTGTCTCTCTCATCAGCCCTGATGAGAGAAATCTGAGGTCATTGTGATGCCTGTTTGCAGTATACAGTAGAAAAACACAGCACAGCTTCAAAGCCTATGCATGTATAATGACATACTGAACTAATAAAGGGAGTCAATCTGTTTTGTAAATCCCACTTGTGCAATTCCTGAATTAAAGAAGAATTAGAGTGGAGGAAAGGAGGAAAAAAAAACACAAAGGGGCAGAAAGAAATGAGATTGCCTCCCATTGCCGGAAGCTTTCCAAAAATCCTTTCTTTCCCTCTCTTTACTTTCTCTCTCTCTGAGCTTATTGGTATCTTATTAGATATGTCTCTGCCATACAAAGTTATTGTGCTGGGATTCTTTTCAAGGCCCAAATCCCAGCAAAGCCGGTAATAATCTGTCAGCTGAGGGAGATGCCCCCACAGACAAGGGCCTCCTAATCCACATAGATCAATAGCAGACTGGCTGGTTGGTTCCTCAGCCCCCTGTACCACTGTCCACAGAGTGACAGCAGCTTCCTTTGCGGCTTGCCCCCCTGCCACTGATCACGTTGTCAGAGTCCCAGTGGGCCGTCATGAGGTTAATGAGTGGGATAATGGAGGCATATTAGAGTCAATATCTGACCTTTGGATATGGGTCAGCGAGAGCAACGGGAGAGGCACTGCATACCACAGCCAATAAGCATCACTAGAACTAATAGGTCCTTTGTGGAATACAGACTTTCCAATTACGCTGCATGCTTTAACACACATCTACATAGAGCTTGCCCCACTTATCAAAACATAGATGATGTTCTATGAGATCCAGCAATATAGAGTGTTAATTTTCATACATGGAGAGAGGCCTACATAGCCAGACTCTGGACTGACTGATGTGCATCAGAGTGAGCTATAAATGAAGCGGGAGGAAGATTGTCTCTCTGTCTTACGCTCCTCCCTAAAAAGAGAAGGAATAATACCTTCACCCTCCATCTCTGTCTTTCTTTCTCTCAGTCTTACCACCCTCTCAAAAAAACAGATCTCTCTGGCTGCCCTTCTCCCTTCATTTCCCTCAGCTCGAGGGCAGAGCAGACAGTGTGTGCCATAAGGGATGGACTTTGAGAACGGTGAATGGCGGTGATTTGATTCATTAGATTGGTTGAGATCACTACTAGATTATAAACTCTGACAACTGGCTGTCATCTCTGAGACAGGCAACCATTGGTATTTTGGTCCCTAATACGGCTATCTCCAGGGATGTCCGAGCCAATCATGGCTCTAATGAGGGAGACAGAAGTGAGGAGCAGTACAGGATATTGTTCCTTCAGGCTGGTTAGGCTGCTTTATAAATCAGTTACTTGGTGAGTGAGGACACATGTCAAGTGCTCACAGTGCTGTGGGTTAAAAAATGCTTTTTGGCACATCTCTTATTTTACTCTGTGGAGAGCTGTAGCAATACACGAGTGAGACTGAGGTACCAGCCAAATGTAGCACCCTTTAATTTGCATAGTTTTATCTTTTAAATTTTAATATGGTACCAATTGTTCCATATTATTTACCTCCTTCTCTCCTTCACCACAAAAAAACACAAGATTGAGAATAGTGCATTGGGGGGATACATGTATACAGCAGATGTATACTGATTACCAAGATGAATGCATTGAGAACATAAAAGACTAGACTACTAGTAGTGTGCTATATTGCTTGCTGCCCGGCAATGCAAAACCATTAAAAATGTATGTTCCCAACTGCATTTGGAAGACACAGAAGCACATCTTTGTATTCTGTACAAGCTATTTTCTACTTCCAACTAATGGGTAAATGTTCTACTGATGTACAAGAAGCCCTCAGCTTCTGAAGGTTAGCTTTTCAAAGGGGAAAAATACTTTGTTTATCATTTAAACAAAACACCTTTAAGGTACACTCCTTGATTTTGTAGCACCTAACAGCAGTCCACAATCCTCACATTTCATCCAGCTCAACACTTTGAAACTCAGCAGCAGTTCTCATGATTTAACTTTAAAGAGTAATCGATAATACTAGAACTGTGAGAGCATTTCAAACTTCTAACCAGTGTGTTTTAAATTCAGTTCTACAGTGTTTTATATTAACTGTCCTGTTTACCCGTTTTTGCCTCTGTCTTGTGTTTGAGGTTTGGAGAGGATATCAGTTTTCTCAGTGATGAGGAGGACGGCCACAGAATACACAGTGGCTGCTCTCTAAGGATGGAGTTAACAATGCAAATGTGAGTGAAGTGGAACCGCATCCTGCCCTAAGTGCATTTATACAGAATCATCCTACCCTAAGGACACATACTATCTACTATCTTCCTGCTTATTCAGGGACATACAGTAATGTCTCTGCCTGTGTTTATGGGCCTCCACTGATTTTTACATGATTCAAATGTGTGAATTTGTCTATATGTTTCTTATGAAGCACTATTTCTTGTAGCATATGTGTTCGAATCGCTGGATGATTTTAAAACCCACCATTCAATTACTGTGTTACATTCCTGACTTGGTACAGATGTACATTTTTCATTTTTGGCTCAAGGCAGTGGATTTCATATGCAAGCCTCGCTGCTGATTATTTTGGAATAATCACTCCATTACATGAACATGTCTCCAAGGCATAGTGTGTGTTTGCTCAAATATTTTTCTCAAAGCAATAGTTGTTTCATCTGGGGCAACATACGATTTCTCTTTCAGCACTGAAAATAAAAGTTATTTAAATGATAGTGCTAACAGAGGAGATACCGACAACAATTTAAAACCCACAATATTGTGGGTTTTTGTTGTACCACGGCTGGAAGACATTGTTTCACTAATCATTTTTCAACTTCTGTGAACAACTGATTAATGACAATAAAAGACTAAACAAAGGTGGAATAACAATAACACCCATTACGATATTATCGTAACCCAAGGGTGTGCTACTTATGAGCATGTCTGATATGTCAACCTAAATTATATCTATTTACCTATTCACTTTATAGGCCAGGCATGATCATTGTCTCTGCATATTTTATGATTCCCAAGAGAGATACACAGAAGAAATAATATAATAATAATATATGTATTTCATGTGCACAAAAGCGATGTTCTTTGTGTTATGCACCCTAGGAAGAAACAACAAATGAATTGAATGTGTAAGCAGTTGTCTTCAAGGATTAGAATCACACACATTCACATTTTTATCTTTTCTTTTTGACACTTGTTTTGAAGTAAGATAGGCATCTTTGTTTTAGCAGTGATTACTGCAGTACTGAGTAAGGTACATGATGACACTTTATTAATTGTATGAAGAGACTCAAATGATCTTATCTATGGCATGAAAAAAACATTGATATTTGTATTTGTTCAGTTGAGGCCTCAAAGTTTCAGTAGGTGTGAGTTCAGTGGAGCTGCTTCAGAATATGACTAAATCTTATTGTATGCATTACAGCTGCATCCGCCTTATGGAGGGTACAGAGTAGAGAGCACAGAGCTTTGCCAAGGCTCTGACAAGGGGTCTGCTCTGGCTGCCTGCCTGTGAAACTCTGTAGGGACACAGAGACTGCAACCCCAATCACACAAAGTCGTCAGCACAGTTGGTTGGGAAGGGGTAACCTGGAAACTGGCATAAAATTCACTGCAAACGCCATAGGTGCCCCAATAAAAAATGCACAAGCCCTACTAAGGTCACATGAGGCATAGCTGAGCCTTTAGTTTGTATGTAAAACAAGGCCTTGCTGAAGAAGAGTATGCATGCTTACCCGCTCCCATGGGTAATACATGAGCTATAGACAAAAAGGTCATGCAGTATATTTGCAACAAATAGAAAATGACTCAGTTCAAACTGAGTGTTCCTGTCAATCCATGTGGGAGCAACACAAACAAAACATTTCTCTATTCATGAATTAAAACATATTCCTCTCTCAGTCTCTCTGTTCCTGCCCCATGTCGAAGGCTAGATGATGAATTGGCCAAGTGTGAGCTTGCGACGGGAACTGCATTGTTCATGGACGATCAACCCTCGCAGAAAAGTCTGAGGCAATGATGTGTTAGCACATCCTCCTGAGATGAGTCACCCTGATGCCTTCTGACAGGCCTCATTCCACTAGTGAGAGAGGCTAACCAGTGCAGCTTCGCCCCAAACACACGCTTCAGGGCAGACTCCATCTGGCCCAAATGAGACCAAGGGAAGGGAGGTTAAAAATAACCAACAGGGAAGGTATGGCAGAAAGACATGGCAGGGATGAGATGAAAGCATGCACGCACAGTAGAAGGCTGCCATTGAGGCAGAACTGTACAACAACCTCAGATGGGCAAGCAAGCTTTATTGATTTGTTTTGTTTTTCTGACAGAATATGGTTAAAATGAAAACATAATCCTGGCAGTTAAGCCTATTTGAAAAATATACAAGAAATGTGTAGCAAATGCTAATCCACTAGTTAATCCATTGAACTAATGCTTTACATTTGACTTTTCACAGCTCATTTTTCTTATTTTCAGTCAGCTCAGACAATATCATCATGCTGGATGGACATATGAATGGCATTTTCATAAAGCAACCCGGATTAATATCTAATCTGTCATTTTGAGAGGGATCAAAGTCAGTCTCAGTATTATAGATGTCTTTGTTGGTGGTTAAAATATTGCCTTTCAAAGCGTTTTTGTCATCTGAAATTGTTGCAGAAATAAAAAAGTGAATTATTAGAAAGGATGGTATTAGCAAAAGAATAGTTAACGAAGATATAACTGAAACACCCCACATGTGCTGTTGGTTTATTATTCATGATAGGAAAGTAGATGTTTCTTGTTGAGATCAACTGAATCTGAAAACAGTGGAACATTCTCTAAATCATAAAATGGATTATGGTTTTTGAAAGCAGCTTTTTTCCCCCTGCTCTCCGTTACACCTATCTTTGAAACAGGCTAATCCCGATTGCATTTGTATACCCGTGTCAAAGTATCTTTTTCGGGGAACCCATACACTACTCCACCCCGGCCTTTTCTCTCTCCCATGAGTTCTTATCATCTCACCAGACTGTAGGCAGAAAACGAGCATCAGACAGAATCCTTGTTTGAAGACCTGCTCTCTGCCGTCACAGTTCATTGTGGAAAGATATCTGTCCATTTCCTGAAAAAAAAAAGGTTCATGGTTCAGTTAGGATGCGTGGCCCTGTGCCTCAAGCCTGGAATTACCCCCACACGGCTCTCTCTTTTGGCCCCCTGCATTTCTTCCACATTCTGGTATCTTTGTGGATGGTTAGTGGGACTTGGATGGGCAGTGGGAGGGGTGGGGGTAAGAGGGTTGGCTGGGGATGAACTGACAGGTTATTACAGCTTTGTGGGGGATTAGTTCATAAAAGCCCCCTCAGCCCCGTGGCCAGCACGGCCAGAACCCTAGCAAATAAGATAAAATAATCTCTGTAAAAATGAACTGAGAGACAGCGGGAGAGACTGGCAGACAGAAAGGGAGAGAGATACCCAAATACCCTAGTACTATTGAACCAGGAAAAAAATCATCTTCAATCTGTCCTAATTTTTTTGTTTCCGATTTTGTTGTTTTTTTTCTGAAAAACCGTGCCTGGGGATATGTCAGTTGGAATGAGATTAAACTCCCACAGTATAGAAATGGGAAACCGGAGTGTAACACATCTAAAATGCTTAGAGCTCCTGTTTAGAAAAGCTGTGTTCTCTCCTCTGGTTCAATAGATGAGGATCTGACTCATGTGGACTGTTGCATAAGCAGGTGCAATCATTATCAGGGTTTGGTTGCTCCACCAATGCTGAATTTAAAATCAGCTTCAAGGCAAAATCATGTTCTCTCTTAATCTGATATGAGCAAACGGTTCGTGGTGGTCTTGTATGTATTTGAAGTGGTTGGAAGTATTCATCTGATTATCAAGTGAAGTATAATAATGGAAATATCTTTAAAATAAAACTGAATTTCAACTCCATAACCAAGGTCTCAAAATTGCTAGGAAATTGATACCCTTCTAACCCAGAATGAAAAGAATACATCTATACATATACATATTAAGTTTAATAAAGTTCAATTTACTGCATTCATTTTATTTGGTTCAGGAATGCATCATCTTGTAAGGTGTTATGCATGTTTCTTACCTTAAACACTGACAGTCAGCAGCAAAAGTGTCATCATTTTGGGAAGACAGGTCAAGATGGTCCAGTTTATGGACAGAAACTCACATAAATCAAATACGAATCCTGCAGTGTCAGTGGAGATATCTAAATAAACAAATGCCAATGAAGAGATTTATTTAGAAGTTGTGCAGGTGGTCTCCCAGAAGTGCATGTGGTATTCATAAAACAGTATAGCAATACAGTAATCCCCAAACCTCAGTCTGTGCTGATAGATGGAAGTGATGTCTAAGCATTTTCTCTTCACTATTTCTACAGTATGCAGCGGAACTGTGCACTTATGTTCAAGCATAAAGGTTTTAGGAAATATAATTATTATATAGAATAGCATACCAAGAACAAATAGGATAATCTAATATGTGAGCTGTACAATTTCAGTGAAGTAAATATGGACTGAAGAAGAGAATTGAGAATAATAGCTACAAGGGCTTTTATGGGGCTTTAAGGGCTATTTATCCTATTAGTTAACTCTACTACAATGGCCACTTTTTAAAATAATAATGGCATACCAACAAAGTTTTTTTTACACTGTTATGAAATGTATTGAAAAATGTTGAGATATGAACTTGTGAAACATGATTTTGCAATGATGCGTTGGCTTTGTTTACATGTACAATGTACACACAAACCCCTAAGCACAACAATGTGAAGTCAAACGTTATTATTAAATCACTTGTTTTACCATAAATGTTGGTGATAAAATAATTATAGTTGTAGATGAGTCCTCAACCTCCAAATGAATTATACTTAAATGAGTCTTACAACCGAAGGTATAGATGTCTTTTTTGTGTTCAAAATGACAACCAAACTGATGAATGTGAGTAAACCACGCTCCCTCATTTTATATTTCACAGAAGCTCAGCTCTTTTGTGGTTCCCAATGCTACAAGATCTCATATCCATTGGCACCCATTTATGTAAAACATGTAGGTGTGATCTGCCAATTATCTTTGAATGCCCCTTCCCACATCTATTACTGATGTTGCAATTAGCACCCTCATCATCAGCTAATTCCTCCTAACCTACAGTAAACAAAAGAGGATGGCGATAAGGATTTCTTAATGCTAAATGAAAAAGAGCAGTGATTATCTACTCTTTGCTACGCCTTACAACCATACAATATTCAGTTTTTTTCAAGCTTGCAGCTATGCCTTGATGATTTAATATACTGTCAGGCACTAGAAAATACTGTAGTTTCATTGATACTTCAAGCTAACTTAGAGACAGTAGGTAAAATACCATCAGCTCAACTAATAGACAGTATTCCAGCATTTTACTAAAAGACCAAAACCTATTGCTAAAATATAAAAAGATGTCATGTTTTTTTGCATTATTTACAACAATCTGTTCGATGAAATAACCTAATGAGCTCCTGTTCCTTTCTCCTTTAGAACCTAACATTGTGGAAATGTTTGCCTTTGATTTGCTTCTGCTAATAATGATTTAATAAATGCTAACTTACAGCAATCAATCCAGCAGCCCCTATGACATGCTGTAGCACACATTTCACTCTCACTTTAATTCAACTGGCAGTTGATCTGCATAGAGCTTGAGTGGAAATCATATTGCTGCCTGTTAATTGCCTTTCAGTTGTGCCCTGGTGATGTTCAGCAGCTGCAATGGCGTACATTTTAAGTACTGTTTCAAGATTAGATTTTTCTTTAAATAACTCCAATATGTATTTCTATTATATTTAGGGAGTTGATTCATGATAAGAGCATAACAATATGTAAGTCCAACATCACATTAACGGAATACAATACACAATGGCCATTGATTTTAATGGGTGATAATTTTGTCTGATATTAAACCCCTTATCATTTACCCAGCAATTTAATGGCGATTAATGCAAATCACATTAATATTTACTGCTGGATTACTGTTATTAGCTTATATGATTCCTTTCATAAGACACATGATGTATTTTATGAGGAACAATCCGCGACAATCTGCGTCCTAATTATGAATATTGCTGTGAACAGAGAAGGATGAAGCTTGATTTAATATCCTTGAAGTGAATGTCACTTTACAGGTATGCATCATTATTACAACTCATTAATCTTGATCTAAAAGCTTGCGATAAGACTGTTCATTAATGAGTGCGAGATTAATTCCAGCGGCTAATTTCAGAGGGAGTGACCATCAGGGTCCTTAGATCTCCAGCACTAAGGCTTACATAAAAACGCAGCTTTCAAAATGACTACACCCTCCATAAACACAGAAGAGTTGTTGTACCTTGACATGCACTGTAACAAAATAGACTGAGAGCTTGAAATGAAACTCTTAACTCATAAAGTTTTCACTGCACAGTGGCACAAAAGTCTCAAAGTGGAATTGCACAGACTTAAAATTAAGACAAAAAGCTTCTGTGACATTCTCATAGAGGTGAAAATTGTCTCCACTGTGTTGTAGAAGTGAAATTCAAAGTAATGTTCATCATCTGCAGGGTGATAATCAGTTCATAAATCATGTTTCAGATTTCAGTGTATTCAAAAGACCTGAATAAACCACCAGCAGAGCATTCTTATTAAATTACAAAAACATACATAAATAAAATATTGCATTCAGTCGAGGTAATGGGTTCAAATGTGAAGGTGAATGTGTTTTATCAGCCTTTTACAGACCGTTACAGTACTTAATCTTCCCGTCTTGTAAGACTGTATGGTATATGTTTTCACAAAAATATGATATGAGCAAAAAAAATTAGCCATTTAAAATATCTGCCAATAAGCTCATGGAAGCATAACAGTTTGGGTTTTAATGATCATCAGTTGTTATATTGGTAGATGGTGTTGGAACCTGTGTTATGCTTTATTATTTTTAAATAGCATATGTAACTTTATAATAACACAGTAATAATAATTGAAAGTCAATTGTTCTGCCTATGTCCTGATAGTATAATGATTATAATGTGCGGCATCTCCCTTTTCAAACCAATATGGTTTTGACTGACCCTTCCATTTGACCCGAAGGGGACAAGCATGTGGAAAATCATCTCAGCTTGTGCTGGCTGAATGACTGACAGAGTTATCAAAGAAACAGAAAAGAGAAAAACAGCTGCCTGGAGAAACAGTGTGATCGCTTATTGAAAGGCTGCTGGAGGTGAGGCCTGATGTCCGTGACATGCCTGAAATAGCATACAGCCATTGTCAAACTTTTCTGTCCTAGACATTGTGCTACAGAATAGGTGACATTTCCAAGCAATATCCTGTTTTTTGGCAAAGTTTATGCAGCACCATACAAATCTGAGAGGCAGCCTTAGGCTAATGGTCACCTCTCTTGGTCATCATCAAAATGAAGTCAAGCACAATGCACAAGATTGAAGTGTGTTGGCTGCTGACAAAAAAAAGTGCAGATGAAACAGTTGACATAAACTTATTTCTCTTCTCTTGCAGGTAGGCTGTTAATTCTAACTGCATAGTTCAATGATGTGAAGTAAAGGTTTGTACAATTAACAGGTTTGTATTTAGTCTCGCTGACAGTGATTGAAGACTAAAATTATTTTATGGGGATTTTTTTGTAAGTAAGCCAGTCATGATGATTGGCAGCTTAGTCAAGCAGGGCAAATATGTGGGAGGCAGGCAGCTGCATAACTTAATTAACTGTTTAGAGAACAAAATCAGCGCAAACTTCTCTAGATCATGTTGCCATGGAAAAGTGGTTGTTGTAAGACCTTTGGTACTTTGAAAATATACATATATATATATATATATATATATATATATATATATATATATATATATATATAAAAATAACATCAGCCAGCCAAATGAAATTTAAAGTAAATGATGCCCCACATCACAGCAGGCCAATTTTTGCCTCCTTAATGGGAAGTAGCCCTGTCAATGTCTCACACTGTATCATAGTAGTCATCTTGTGATTAAGGTGTGCACATGAACTTCACTGACATCTGTGAATGCTGACATGCATTATCTTTTAATTAGACAAGTCAATTAGAACCGTCCCTTGATGGTTGCCTTGGACTGGGATGAGCCAGTGATGGATGTGAGACAGAAATTACCACACAAAGTACAAATGGCAAATTGACTTGACAATGAATAGGTAGAAGTGTGATGGCTGCACACTGAATCATGTCTTATTAATTTTCAATTTAATCTTGTTCAGCCCTGCTGCATTTGAGGGGAAACACTGTAACACTGCCTGCTCCACCACATTACATGCTCATAAATGTGAGGGCAAAGTATATTGGAGTACATTTGTGAAAAGATGTTTAAAAACTAAAAATTTTTTCTCTTCTCATCATGATAGTGTTTGTAATGTTCTGAAAGTGCAGTATTTTAAGAGCCATGTAGTGGATGACACTTTGGTCGAACGGTGGGCTCTTTTGAGTAATTGCTTTGATTTCACTGGAGCGTGCTCTCTAAGAAATTACTACAGCCCACAGTACTGTACGATTACAATGGGACTGGGTTGACTGGGCTTGGCAAACACACACCAGGGCCAACTCCACGGAGACATAGGTCCCACCGGGGTACCCATTGATCATCCACACCCAAACTCTTTCAAAGAATAAAATAAAAAAGAAGGAAGAATGAGGAAAACTTTTGGAATAGCAAAACTCAATTGCACATTGTAAAACCTACCTACCTAACATACCTTTATGTTTTTGTTTCCAGCAACTAGTTGAGTACTTGATTGACAACTTGATTGTTCTAAAATGATTTAATGTCAGTGAGCTTAAAAATCATTAAGATGAATGGCACTTTTTACTGTATGCTGTAGTACCTTCGTTTACCTTTTCAGGCAGTCACCACCTGTGCAGATTGTAGACAGTGAAATTATTTTAAGGAGGACGAACAAGATGAACAAAGACAGCTGAGGTGATGAAAACTGCAAAGTGAGCACACTGGGAGAGTAATGTATGAAGAGTGCCTGTGTTGCCAGGTCTACTGTTTCCTTGTCCCCAGATTGCAGCAACCCCAACCCCACTTTGTCTCTGGGTAATAAACACAGCAAAAGAGTGTGAAAAAAACACAGTAATGGATAAGATTAAATAAAAAAAGAGAGAACAACTAAAATATATGAAAATAAGAGTAATACAAACCAAAGGGACTCCAACTAGCTCCACAGGTATCCAAAGAGTCCATCAGGGACAATAAAGGGTTCCAAACTTTGTCATATTTCTTCAGAGAACCTCTTAGCCTCTCCAGTTTTTTATGTTTTATTTTATTTTCTGATAAAAACTACCCTCTTTTCTCACTCAGTTTCATTCATCCTCAAACTTGATTGCTTATCTGAGTTTCCATACCCTACAAATTCTCGCGCTCATCGTCTTTACTGCATCCCTTCAGTGATATGCTGCTACTAATTGTGTGCTGCAGGATGGTTCTATAGTGGCAGTGTCATAAAAAATCATTTAAAATAGAAACACATAAAGGGGAAATACAAGATAACATCTCTTCTTTGTCCAGTCTATTTGACCTGGACATAACTGAGCTCAATTTAACGTTGATGTTCCATTTTTTCATATCTTTTAAATTCAGCTCGTAAAAAATAGCCTTCCTCTCAGCCAGATCCTAATTTAAGATCTTAAAATGCTAGGGATAATTTCTAAGATTGATTTATTATGTCAGGAGAGGCTCTGCCTTGTCCCTCTCCTCTTGTTTCTTGTGTTTTCACCTCCCCGCTATCTTTGTCTGTCGCTGTCCATCAGTCTGTGTATGGTTGTGGGCGTGTCATTCTGGCTCTCTCTCTCCGGTTCACCACCTGCAGCACCACTGCCTAAGAGATTCTTGTTGCTTTTTTACTAACACCAGTTTCCTTTGCCTGTCTACAGAGAGAAACCTCAGTCGTGTTTGGAGACGCTGCCTGCCAGCCTGGAGGGAGTCCAGACTACGCTTCAACATTTCCAAGTTAGCCTGAGACTCCCGCTCTGTCCAGCCTGCTTGCTTCCCCTCCAGTCCTGTTATCTGTGTTCTGAATAAAACTGAATTACCGTTCATCTGCTTCCTGGTCCACTTTTGAATCCATTTAACTGAAACCTAACAATTATTGTGCTCCTTGTTTCTCCGAGAGAAACGGGTCAGAATTCAGCAGTCTCCAAATTACTTATTTCTGATGAGACAAAGAAAAGAGTAGTGTGAGCAGCAACATGTTCCTGTGAAGTGATGATTTAGCGCTTATAAACACAGTACTTTGGACTTTTGATTAGCCTGATGACTTCAAAGGTCAAATAGAATTCAAAGTCCCATTTTGCATAAATACCAGTGCCTGGGTTATCCAGCTTTCAGTTCATTGTCTCTCAATCTCTCTATGGCAGGTGTCCCGTGGCACATGTGATTGTGGGTGACAGCTCAGGCTCTGTGTCGGATACAACAGTTGGCAGTTTGGGAGCCTGATTTTCTCTAAGCTCTTGGGGTATCAGGATGCTTTGTGAAGTGGATCTATACTGAGGGTGAAATAAGAATAACTCATGCTTTACAAAAGAAGGCTGACCAAGATGGGTGTGACAAAAAAAACAAAGATTAGTTACGTTAGTTTGTGTCCCGAACTAGAACATTGCTAATTTGAATACCCAAAACAGGACAGGCAACCATTGGCAGTGAAATGAATCAGTAGTGGGAGGCGCCCCTAAGTAAGGAACTTAACTCTCAGCTGTTGCAGTGGACTTGCTCAGTAGCCAACAGCAGAAGACTGTGGACGCACTGAGCAGTTGGCAGGTTTCACAACAGTATGAAAGTGGAGCAGGGCATTACTGTATGCTCATGCATGCTCAGTAAACTTTCCTGCTTTATTAGAGGTTCTATTTCTCACAGGCTTTACCTCCACACAGAACTTTGACCACATGTCTTTACAAATCCACACACTGTAAATTTGCTTACCCTATTTAACCCAGTGGGTGCTCTCACTATAAAAGGGCAGTCAAACACAATCTTCAGTGACAGCAAACGGCAACTTAGCCAAGGATGGCTTTATCACAGACCGCAAATCTATGTCTCCCTAACCCAGATAAGTTTTTATGGTCGACCCACAGTGGCAATACTCTATGTTCCCCATACTGATCATGCAACTTCAAGAAAAAGAAAAAAAACACCTTCCCATGTCCCCCTTCATGTAATAACCAGAGTGGAAAGAGTGCTTAGACCACTGAGTATAAAGTTTATTTCATATTACACTGCCGTCCAGTCTACTGACAAGAGAGGACAGGGGACAAAGTTGTGGGGGAATATCCTTGTTTTGTTTTTGTTTTTTCTCTTTTGAACGAATAACTTGGTAATACCTGTATTGCAGGTGGTGTCTTGTCTTGCAGCAAGTGGGAGTCTGTTGTGTGAAAGCAGCATATTCTGCAGCACCTCTCCTGACGATGTTGTACGATGGACAGTCTTGATTGAGGACAGCTATTCAGGCCTGAATTTTCTTACCAGAGTGGAGGTAGAAAATGGCATGCCTAGCTGCCATTTGGTTGCTGAAAAGCTAACTCATCCTTTAGCCAATACTGAGCCACAGCTTTCCAGGCATCTGCTTGTTAAATCCCTCCATCTGAAGAAAGACTAGATGAGGAAGAAATGGCAGTGTGAGAGAAAATGAAAAATACAGGCCCAGCGTGTTTTTACCCTTCACCTTCACCTCATGGACTTACATAAGAAGCAGTCCATTTTTTCCACACACATTCTCATTCAAAACATATCCTTCCAAGCTTTCAAGAGATCTGATGTCAGACTCTGCAAATTACTTGTCATTAATTTCAGTCACCAGTCAGCAATTTGACTGACCTTGAGCTGCAAACTTGCAAGTCTAGCTTGCTCAATTCATCTTATAGATTTTCAACGTATGCTATTTGCAAAATTGAAAATGTGCTTTAACCCATGATTTAATCTAACATTAAGGTTAGAAACTGGGGAATTCCTGAAAATGTGGATAGAAAATGGGCATTGGGGATTGATTTGGCACTTCCTGTTGATAAAACCTTGAAGAAGAATAAAGCATTAATGAGTCAAAGAGTTAATTTAGACAGATGCATGAATTCTGACTCAAGGATTAGATGCATGAAAAGCTGAGATGAAAAAGAAGGAAAGCCTGGCCAAGCATGTGTGCATCATTGTCAATCCCTTATTCCTGCTTTTAGGGGTTCTAATTAATTAAAGGATATATGGCAGAAACTGAGACGCAATCTCCAAAGCTGTGCTGTTTAATTCCAGATTCATTTTTCATAACCATTGCCTAAACAACTGATAATTCTGTCTTGGTTAGCACATACAGTATCTCCCCTTCTCGCCCTCCTAAAATGTCTACTCCTCTCCTTAACAGTCTGACTTAAACCGCACACACAGTGACTTCAGACTTGATTTGAGACTCGTCCTCAAAAGACTTAAGACTTGACTCAGACTCGAGGTGCGGGACTCGTGAACCATGTTTATTTTAGGAAAAGTCTGATAATTTTGCTGTTATTCCCTTCCTCCGTTACCTATAACCTACTAACGTAACACTAGGGGCTATCATCTGCACGTGGCCACACGTGAAAGAGGACAATAAACACCGACAGTTGCTGTGCCATTCATCATAAACCTTGGCTTTAAAATTCATACAACTAGGCCCAAGCAAAGAAGTGCTGAACGCAAAATAGGTTAGTAACCTGTGGTGAGTAAATATGTTTAGCTAATCATGGCCATCTACCGTTAGCTTGTTTCTGGCTTTAGCTACGACCTCCGGGAGATTAACTCCAACTGTTGTTCGTTATGAAAAGATGAACGAGCGTTTGTTTACTTGTAATACTTGTGGTAGTTGATTAACGGCTGCCATCTGGTTAATTGTTAACATTGGCAGCAAACAGGTTACAGGTTTATTGTCGATCATGTAACGTTACAGTTTTATTTAGTTAACGTTACACTGGGTTTGAGAGTCTGCAGGGTATGGTGACTTACATTAGTTTTATAAACTGTGATTAATTGCACATGACATGGTTGTGCTCTGTAAGTGAAAAACAGGTTACAGTTACAGAATTCCTTATAGCTATGCAGTTTTATAAGCAGCCTGGATTGAATGCAGCTGGTGATACAACATTCATTATAACCACGAGTGAGACTTGCCTTGGACTCTAGCTTAGTGACTTGAGACCTGACTTGGATTCTAGCTCAAAGACTTGTGAGCACCCCCCCCCCCCCCCCCCCCCCCCCCACACACACACACACAATTTACCGTGCCTCACCTCCCTCCCAATGGTCACTCCCATCTCCCTTGCTCAATATCACTCTCACTCCCACTCCATGTTCTTTCTAGCCATCTTTTTAAGGTCTGATCTATTTTCAATTGATGATAGTTTAAT
Organism: Micropterus dolomieu; assembly: GCF_021292245.1. NCBI lineage: Eukaryota > Metazoa > Chordata > Actinopteri > Centrarchiformes > Centrarchidae > Micropterus > Micropterus dolomieu. The sequence goes on from NC_060166.1 coordinate 14,346,441, forward strand.
GAGCATTTTTCTATTTCACTGGAGTCTTATCATGTCATTAGGAAGGGGGAAAAAAGCAGATGAATAATAGATCTGACGGTGAGACATCCCTGGAAACAGCTCATATAACTCCGCTGGTGAGATGAGGGGGAAGAGACAAGGTGCTTTTGTTTAACAGGACTCCATTTTCAACTAATTAATGGCTCATGGCTGATCTTGAATCATTCTGAAGGACAGCTGACAGATATGAAGTAGAGAGAGTGAAGTAAAATCATATAGAACTCACAATTGCACCACAACTGTTGTATTTTTTCCCCAACGCTAAAGGAGTCCTCTTTGGAGCCGTGTGATGTCACTTCACACCCCAGCAGGGCTTGTGAGTGGGCTCAAGTGAGCGCAAGCTCCCCATTGGTTCTGTGTAGCTCTGGAGGCTAGCACGCCCTGCCAGTTTCTCTCCATACACAGCACTCTTAGTTCTGTCAGCTTAATTGGCTCTCCTCCCATCAGCAAGATACCCCAACCCCGTCGTAATTGGCTCCCTTTTAGCCACTCAGCCAATGCTATTGTTCAGGTACACAGTGTGTCGCTATGGATGCGGTGATCACTCACACATGAATTCTGGGACAAAAGGCCCATGGGCTGTCTCTCAACCAGTCTCCTGAACCGCAGCTATATTTCTGCCAGCAACAACTACAATGCACTTAAAAAAAGTATCTCCCTTCAAGGCAATGCCCTACTGTCTTCTTTGGTAAAAGGTAATTTATTCGCTCTCTGCAGTTCCTCCACATGATGTAGGACCCCATGCCAGCAGCTGTGCCAGCACTGCCTCATGTGTTTAAGTTCATCCTGTGTGATGTTTACATAGTAAGATCATAGTGCTCCACTGAATGTCAGTCAACCCACACAGACAGGAATGAGGGATAATGACTGATAAAAGAAGGAGAGAGCAACTGTGTGTGTGTGTGTGTGTGTGTGCGCGTGTGTGTGTGTGTATGTTAGGGAGAAAGAGAGATGACACTTCCCACAGACCGCATGGATTGAAGCCAAATCTGGTTCTGTCTGAGTAAAGGTAGTCAATGTTACCCTGATGAATGCCACTTTGGCACTGGCTGGGTCAGTTTCCTGCCAGTGTGTAATGAGCCCCAATGAGGGTGAACTCCCTGTTCCCCTGTCCCCTGGCCTGTCTCCGCTAATGAGCTTCTGAATAAATCAGTGTTGGTGCCCCCCTATCTCCTGGCCCGTTCTCTATCCCTTTTCAGTTCACTTATCCCCCCATGCCTTGCTCCACTCGTACCCATCACCTGGCCTTGTCACCCTACCCCGTAATGAGCCCTCAAGACCACCTTACATCATCTTTCAACATTCTCTGTCTCCTGAGTATTTGTTTGTGGGACAGTCTGCCTTTGCCATGTTTGAAGACTCTGATATCCAAATCTCTTGTGATCGTCACTGTTGCTGCTGCCTGATGCTGAGATTGCGTCTCTGTGTTTGGAAAAACGAGCGATAGCCTCCAGCTCTTAGCAGCTTCTTTCTGTGTCATCATCACTACTGGTTTTAGGGTGATAAATACAGAAATAAAAGTACATCTTGCTCCTATATGCCCCATTAGTCTGGTCCTAATTAGGTTCTCGTTGGAGCATGGGGGAGTGAATATCTGTACTTGGCATCTGGTAGACAGACATAGGCTGCTTTATAAGAGGTGATGATGAATATTGCTAGGAATGGATTATTGGACCACGAACCAGCCCACTCTGTCCCATAAATAGTCTCAAACAGTTGGACTCTACTGGTCAGGGCTGCGTGTGAAATAACCAGGGGATATTTCACATGCAGAGCCGGATAAAGTAGGCCACAGCTTTTGGTTTTGGTGATGAAGTCAAACGTGGCAGGCTGACTCATAGAAAACATTGGGAATTCAATTTCGAATATAAAAATAACAGCAAGTAGATATAAAAGCATTTGGTTTGAGACATGGTAGTAATCCTTACTGGGGAATCTAAAAAATTTCTTGGTCATGAAATGAACAAACATGTAATAAATTGCCAGTTAAAGTCTGGCTCCTTGCCATGATGGTGATATTTCAAAAGAGGCATTACAACACAAGCAATCACAGAAAATATGTCAGTGGTAACTTATTGGGAAACCCAAAGAAAAAAAGGAAGCCCCGAGGTAAGAGCAGTTACTTTACAGTATAGTCAGCACTGTTGTTCCCCACAGATTGCCTTTCCAAGGTGACTGACCCCTGAGCAAATGTTACTAGTCAAAGTATTGGCTGCCATGCATCAGGATCAAACATTGTTTTTCTTTCACCTCAACTGATTCCGTTTCTTCACAGATTGCCTACCCCAGAAAACTTATCATTCGGCTTGGGGGAATCAATCATGGGGTGACACTATTCTAGACCAGAGTGTTGTTTGTGAATCTGTTGTCTGTGATGCCTGCAAAACCCTGGCTGTGATTGCCAAGCCTCTCGATGTGTTGGTTTTAGAGTTATTTTTCATTGTAGGCCTTTTTTTCTGTCTCCTTGGCTTTGATCCCCCTCTCCACACACACACCCACACACACACACACACACACACACACACACACACACACACACACACATCGCTCTCTCTTTTCACTGTTACATTTAGGGCTCTCAATGCAAACCTTGGAGAGTATTGATGTAAGTGGTGCCAGTGCTGTTTTTGGATAAGCTAACAAATAAGCTTGCCCCACAAAGGTGACTGCCAAGCAGGGATTAATGTAAAACAGAAAATATTAGTGCTCAGAGCCAGATCTCGGCAGAGAAACACTGCCTAGTCAAATAGTCTTTCCCCCTTGTCAAGTGATTCATCTTCTCTTCCTATAGAGTCCCTTCTCTGCATTTGGCAGAATGATTCAACCCATTCATACCACGTTGTGTCCCTTCTTTGGATGCATGAGCACAAAGAACTCAAAATATTATCTTACAGTATGTATGTGCAGCAGGCTTATACTGTATGTATGTATAGAAATGCAATACAACAATACCAAAGTAAAGAACAGATAATAATTGAATTAACACATTCACAAAGGTAGGATTTATTGCAGGGGTTTATGTATAGTTGTATCTAACAACGCAAACACAAGCGTTTTGTGAAACAAAAATTTGCTACTATAAGAAGTGGGTCAGAACTTTAGCTCTTTATTTCAACCTTCCTGTTACACCCTGATTGTCTTTTGAATCATGTCTCATCCCAATATGTAGACCGTAGATGTCCGTGTGCTGTGAACTGTCACTGTCTTGTATTACTGCTCTTTAATATTGCCATGCAAACCGCGGGCTGTAAAAAACAAATTTCCTCTTGGAAGACAATAAAGGATTTATCTTATCTATCTTAACTTTTTGAAAGACCAAGTTTTAGCCAAACAATAACAATCTAATCAATCATGGACTACAGAAGAGGGGTAGTGATCCAGGAATAGTTTAAGATAAAATATCAGCCTTCATGATGTGCATAATTTAAAAGCAAAAGAGGATGCTTGATTTATTTATTTATTTTGTTTAAGCCGCAGTTGGTATGTCATCAGCCCACTGATATCAGATAAGGAACAATGGCTGTATTTGGTCAGGCATGTTTGTGGTCCAACTAGGGGGTGATGATGGTGCAGTGGATAAGACACATGCATGGTGTGAGAGACCCGGGTTCAATTCCCCACTGTTACACAACCATCAATGTATCCCTGAGTAAGACGCTTAACCCCTAGTTGCTCCAGAGGCGTGCGACTTCTGACATAATTGGAAGTCGCTTTGGATAAAAGCATCAGCTAAATGAATAAATGTAAATGTCCAACTAGGTGCCTTGTGTCCATGTAAGAACAGATAAACAAATAAGCTGCAACTTGCCATCATTCCATTTTCTGGATATTCTGTTAAATAATTGTAAGCTATTGACTTTATAAACTGTTTCTACATTACATTGCTCTTGCTAATGAATGAGAATGTGACCTGTCCCATTTATCCTTACTGAATAATTACACAGCAGGTAAATTAATTAACTGTAGTTAGTGGTGGCTGACTAATAAAAGCCTTTTAAGGGAAATAATTTCCTTTTAAGCACAATAACAGTAAATGCTGTTATGCTAAGACAAAACGCGAGTGTAGGTAGGTTATTGATGAGACTTGATGTGTTTATTCAGATTTAAATCATGGAAATGATTTCTAGATGATACACTTTCTACACTTTGCTCTGACTCTCAAATGTAGAACAAATTATTTCCTCCATCCCTTCCAGCTCTTTATAAGCATTCCCACGCTAGACACACAGAGATGGTTTTGGTTCAGTGGCTCCATACCAGTATTTCCATACATTAATATTCGTATGCATAGTAAGCTGTTCCACCAGAAAGACTTGGGACTGCAGTGGTTTGCATTCACTGAGAATGTATGTGGGCTGCCACAAACTAAGTTTTACTCCAGCGACTCTGCCTCAGGCTATATATGCAGTGTATCCAGACATGAAATGGTATATACATTTGGGTATGTCCACCACATTTTCACCTGATCAACAAAACAGTAGTAGCTCTCTCCCAAAACATATGTACTATAAGTACTAATCCAAAAAACAAGCATTTGAATGCAATGCATAGAAAATAAATTAGAATTACTGAATTCCATATTACAGAATAACTGAAGCAAACAAAGTATATTTACTCTTAAAAAAAGGCCTTGGTTTTATTGATGACTCAGTTAGTGCCAGGCAGATGCTCATTCACATGAAACTATACAATATTGCCTTAATTTCCTTGCATGTGTGATGTGGAATATGCTGCAATTATATTTTTGCCATTTAACAATTATGTCAATGGCCAATGCTAAATTACAATATTTTGTATATAGTTTGTATTGTTATATAAGCAAAGTATATTAAATATTATGACAGGGAGAAAGTAGCAAAATACAACACCCATTTGTCACTATGTTGACATAACTATTTCAGTAAAAGTCACAACAAAACCGCTGTTGACCTTATTATATATATTTTGTTCACAATACATACATATTTTTCTTAGTTTACAAAAAAGGGGGAAATAGCATCACAGAGCTCATCTCTGATAATTAATTGATGTTTGCTTTGAGACAATCAACATTGGTATCTGACAAATTACCAAATACTTGGTACAGCACCTTGGCCTCTCTCAGGATAGTGTAGCAGTGTGCTGAAACTACTCCATGCAGTCTTAAAATCCATTTCAATCACAGCACCCCAACGACGTCAAAAGCCTTCAAAAGATTCCATGATGAATCTGGACCATGCCACAGCAGCTTATAACTAAGTTTACCACTTATAAATAAAAAAATATGTATAGCTTTTAGAATACAAGATACAATTTCTCAAGCAAGGGGTGGGGTCAAACATGTGTCATTTGTATATTTTTCCTGTCTTTGTAAGATAAAACATGTGGAAGAAGAGCCCCAGATATTTCTCATGAATACATTTATTTTGTCAGATTTGGTAAGGCAGGTGTAAAAGGAGGGTTGAGATGGAAAGTAATTTGGTACATTTTCACTTGGAGGCTTGGAGTTTTTTCTCTTGAATTCTGTCAAGGCAATAAATCACATGGTTTTGAATGTGGCTATGCTGTATGTATGCATTTAACATTTTTTAGGGTAAATTAATTCGCTGTGAGTTACACATAGTTTTCTAAAGTTTGATTAACTTGGGTTTCTCAATATCCTTTATTGTATGAATATCATTAGGCTAAATCTAAAAGTCCCACTAGTGGCCCCAACCTTGATTGCAATGATAAATGATCAGAACATATCCAGCATTAGTGTCCCATTACAGTAATAATGCATCATTATCTGATCCATATCTGCCAGCTGAGCATTCAGTACTGGGGTTTATGCTACATTTGCATGTACATCTAGTGTATCTTTCTTTTTCATAAACTATTTTCCCTCACAGCAAAAACATTTGTTTATGAAAAGGTGCCTAACTCACTGAACCCACAGCTGTCGAGGTGGTAGCCCTAGTGATTTCAGGGCTTTCTTTTCTGTCTACTCCTACCACTACAGGACGATCATATTCAAAAGCAATTACTTGTTTCCACCCTTGGGTTCATTGTTCTGCCTAATGTAATTTGAGTCAAGTGGCGGCATTTTTTTCCCAACATATGCTTTTTTATCTTCCTTTGCCCACATGGCATTTACCATTATTCAGTATATTATGAAAAGTTGGTTCAGAGTTGTATTGCTTATTCAGATACAACACCACTGTTTTTGTTTAGTTTGCAGGTAGCAAATATGGTCATACCATATTTTTTTCAACACTTGTGGCCTACAAGCAAGAAACACTCTCTCTCAGCAGGGTCACAAAGATCTTAACAGTGCACACATTCCATTAGATTTAGTCCCTATTCTCTTTGAGGAAGATTAATAGAATACTATTTGCTGAACTGCACAACACATGATGGCATGGATATTTACACCAGGACAAGATGAAATGTAATGGGCTGGAAGTCAGCTGACTGACCAGATGGAGAGCGCTTGCTGAGGGTGACTCACTCCTCTTCTGCGGTAATCCAAGTGCCACTACTGCTACTGTCCTTTCCTTTTCTCTCCACCTATCCTAACTGCCGCTGCTACCACTACTGCTGCTTCCACCTTTTGGACTGCTATATTTGTGACTGTGCCCATTGATGTGGAAAAAGCCATCATCTGGGCCAGTAGATCTGGAAATAGAGTACTCGTCGAGGTCGGCCAGAGACAAGCCTTGTTCCTTGAGAGCTCACCCAGCCAAGGGTGTAGGGGGCAATGAGTTCCAGCTTGGGAAAGCTGGAGGTCTCTGCTGGCTATTTTCTCAACATTCACTCTGGGGCCTGTAGTGTTCTGAAGCTAAGACAACACTTCCCACTGACTGAGGGCTGTTCAGCCCTTTAGGTCCCTGAATCGCTACAGTGCTGTGAGACATGCTCAGAAACACAGCATGTGAGACGCTGCTTTCTGCCTGAAAATGTTAATTTCCTAATGATTAGGTGCAGTGGAAGCTGGAGGCATGAATCAATAAAGCTGGCTATATACAGGGCAGCCCAGCCAATTAGGCCAACTGGGGGCTTTTGAGAAATAATATGAAGGCTATGAAGGAAACAGAATGAGATAGGTGTGGATTGTAGTGTGGTTTATTGGTTATTGTGCTATATTTGATGGCATCTAATGAAAATTGCAATACTTAATGTTATTAAAGCTCTCATACCTTTTCTTCTGCAGTCTTTGTAGTAATAATAGTAAGGTCATGACCTCGATATACAGTGTTTGAAACACTGGCAGAAAATTAAATGCTGAGCACTAAGATTCAAGAGGCAATTGAAACCAGCAACCCACTTGTTAAAGGCTGGGGTGAAAACTTGTCTTTAAATTCTCATTCATTTAGGAAGCAATCTTTATACCTAAATAAACTGTATTTGGACATGCCATATAAGTTGTCAGAGAAGCACCTGGTTCTGTAGGTGCAATTGCTCCCAGTTCTTTTAGATCAGACAAATATCTAAAAAGAGAGATACAGACATTGATTGCAAAATCTTAAAACAGATCTAACAAGATAAAATATATTTTATAATATAAAATGCCATTATTGTCTAAAGATCTTTTTTATAAAACATAGTCATAATTACAGGTAAGTTTTAACCCAAGAGATTCATGGGATCACAGCACTTAGTTCCTCTGGAAGTGAGCTAACCTCTCTCCTCCATCCCACTCTAAAATGGCCCTTATAGGCCTATACTGTGGCATAGTTAATGGAGTGCGCCTACATGAAATATTAACAGTGCTTACGTTCCCTTTATACTTACCATCCTATCGATATTCAACCTGTAGCAAACCCATGGGTATGTGGGCGAATTTTTACACATCAGGATGAATTGCACATACATACATACATGCTGGTCCCTCTCAGATAATGTGGGATAAGCCGACTATGTTGAGAAAAACATCTGACTGGCAGAAAATAAAATAAAATAGACAAAATATATCCTCCCCACAGTAACAGTCAACAGATCTAAATTTAAGTGCCGGTGACAACAGTGAATTGTGACAATGCACCACTCTCAGTCCTCCACTTTGAGTTTACACTGCAGGGACACCTTGAGGTGTACATTATTAAAGCATACTTGGATTTATAACATCATCTTCTATGGGGAGTAATCCACTAGGTAAAATCAATGGCCGAAAAAACAGCATCCACAAACTATAAAACAGCTCCTCTCTTGCAAAGTGCTTGTAAACCTTTTTGGGCTATCATTGTTGGACTTGGAAGGATAGCTCTGGGGAGATTCATATTAAGCAAAGAAAAAGAGGGAACAGCAACCACCTTGAATTCTTAAAAGGGACATAAAGGAGTCATAAGGGAGCAATTGCATTGACTTTCTCTTCTGGTATGGTGGGACCCAATGACAAGATTGTTCTCAATGCACAGGAACTCAATTGTCCTCTCAAGGGTTAATCATCTTGGTAGCTCAACTATTGATTGTATGAATGTGTGTGTGGGGGGGGGGGGGGGGGGGGGGGGGGGGCTGTTGTATGTGTGTATGTGAAAGATATAGAGACTCCAAAGCAGATGGCAACTCATTTATCACAGGCAACGAGAGAGAAAGCCTTTAAGCCATTTCATGTAAACAGTCAGCCTGTAAAAAGTTCCGAATTAAGGCATTCCTGGAGGTGCCAAAGTTACCATAGAATTGATTATGTAATTGACGGAGGTGCAGGGGATTCAATCATATATATCAGGTTTTGTTGTGTCCCGTCTGAATTTAGATTTCACTACTTTTGTAGTGACACTTCTTTGACAGAAACAGGATGCAGGCAAAATGAAAATAAATGAACTTCCACAAAGCTAAGAAATGTATTCAGTGCCACCTTCAAGGAACCAAGAGAGTAATGAGCAGAAATGTATTCCCATATGTAATAATGAAAAATTGGTGATAATTAAAAAGGATTTTTTCCAGCATGTAACACTGTGGATGTGGTTGTTTATGCACAGGGTAGATAGCATGGTGATATGCTAACTACCCTGACTTTTATAGCAGATCCAAAAGGATGAATGTGTAAAAATGTATGATATTAAAATTAGTTAAAGCAATTTTTCCTTCTCCCACAGCGCTCTCGTTCTCTACACTACTTTTTTCTCTGTTTCTCCATTCATTTTATTTATCTCTCCATTTCTCCCTTTTCTCCACACAAGTCTTGCCTTTTCCTCCTGCCTTTTCCAAACATTTCACTTTGTGCTGTCAGCCAATGTTTCTCTTTCTGACTCAGTCGACTCGTCTCCCCCCCGAGGGCTCTGGGCACGCAGGTCCTTAGTCTCCTTAGCCTCTGTGGCTCCCTGTCAGACTGTATGAAAATGAATTTCTAAGGTTTGTTAATAGACTGCCCACTCCTATACTATACATCTCATCCCTCTCTGCCATCATGAGGTAGATTGCCCACAGTGACAGACTTGGTTGTTGCAGTAACCTCTTTGGTGAAAGATACCCTTCTCTTCCTTATGCCCTGACTCAAGACGTTTTACAACTATCTACCAAGGGTTCCATCTACACTTTGGCTTACATGTCCAGGCAACTACTTCTAAAATGCATTGTTATTTTTGTTATACAATATTACTATACTGCATACTGAAGGGCTGCTATTATTCACTCCCTCTATGTAAAAGCAAGCTTGTTGAGTATTTGACCTGTAGTGTGGTTAGAGGACAGTGTTAATAAACTGATGATAGGTCAGGAGGATCTGGACATATGGCACTCACATTTGATCACAGTGATCCAACATTACGTCCTCTGAGTTTTCTATTTTGCACTGCGCACTTCACGAGGCTCTCTTTAATTACCAGCCTACGACTTGTGTATGTAGTTCTTAATGGTTTAAATACCTGGGGGGGGGGGGGGGGGGGGGGGGGGGAGCTCACCTGGTTCTTTCTTTTTGCAGTCAGACATACCTCAGAGAGCAGCTGAGGCCAGACTTTGTTTGGTGCTTGATTGGTCATGTTTTATTTTTTAAATAGCTTTAATTTTTAAATATATGTTTAAAAACCCAAGGTTAAAAAGTCTTCGTGGTGGTGAGGGTCCAAAGCTTGGAGTGACTGTTTAAACACATCAGCTAAAGCACAGGTATGTTTAAGAAAACAAGATTTTAGCCTTTTTAATAAAATGGAAAATGAATATTTGAAAATACAGATCCCAGTCACCTGCATGCCTTCAACTCGGGGAGGGGAATGTGCTTCCAAGTCAAGCAAGGTACGATATTTGTTACATTGCTCATGTTTTGCAAAATGTTTCTTTTAAAGTGTTATTTCTGTATCTTAATGTGTTTCTGTTCTTTTGTTTTAAATAGACGTTATTAGGAGAGCCAACCACTGTTTTTCCCTGGGTCATTGAATGGGCCATACATGTTTCTGGTTGTATTTAAAGGGAGGGAACTGAAGGGTAGAGTAACTATTTTGCATGGGGGTTTTCTTTGTTCTGATGTAATAAAACTTACATTTCTATACTGGTATAGCAGCCTCTGGTTCCTGTTTATTCTGGCACTTGTTTATTAAGTAGCATTTGGTTTACATATGAAAAATTTTATTTTGGTAAGTGGAGGAGGGGCAGTTTGAACCCTCTACATGTATTGTGGCATTGCATGGCATTTTATTTTTCATTAGATGTAAATGTGTGGCTTTCCCTTTCTCAAAAGTATAAACTGAGTTTTCTTAGTACTGCACCTAGTAGGGCACATTTGAGCTATTTCTGTTCTTATGCTAATTTGCCAGTAATTGTCAGCCACACACAGACATAATAATTCAAGTGTCCATATTAATGTGCCCTTACAGTAACAATTTCTATTTCCAGTGTGTCAGCACCTCTTGGCTGCGATGGTATCTTTTAAAATACCCTCTCACACTTATTACAGCACCCAGAGACACTGAAATAGAACATTGTTTGTGCAGCCAAAAGTGACGGACATACTGACAGTCATTTCACTATGATGAAATATTGACAGTTTGTAGAAAATTGTAGCACAAAGTAAACTGCTTTTGTCCAATATACACTGAATAGATCTAGACATTCAGCTGATCTGAATTTGAGATTACATTGACTGATTATTACAAAAGACTTCAATGCAAACTTTTAAGCTCTGATATGTAAATCCAAGGTCAACCCAAACGTATTTAAAGCAAAATTTTAATGTAATTAGAAACTTCTTAAGTCCCATAACGGTAATATCAGTGGTAACGAAATGAACTTTTCATGGACCTTGGCACATGCGCAAGCTGAAGAGTAAAGGCACATGTTAGGATGCCTCTACAAGAAAAAATATTACCCTTTAAAGTAAATAGTTATTACACATGTGTGTGTGTGTCAATATGCATTCCACCCCTAACCTTCTCTCTTGTAAAACCCGCATTAAACTTCAGCAAGGTGACTTAAACGTCCAACGATCACTGTCCCGAGGCAATTGGTAGTCAGTCAGCTGCTGATGCTTTAGGTAAGGCATGTCCATGTGGTCATTTTATCAAGTGATAGCATACACTCAGAATGATGTATGACTTATTACTTAGGTGAATGATGGGGGCAGGTTTTGGGCCCATAGAGGAATCATAATACAGGCACTGGTACACTCAGATATTGTATATCAAACCAAAAGTGGTTTGGGAGCCTCTCTATACTCTGCTGCAGTGACATGGTCTTTGGTATATGGAGTTACTTAGTCCTCCTCTGGGAACAAGCAGGGTCTACAAGATCATTACATACTCCTGACAGGTTTATATGAACTAATAATGTTTGGCACTGAAGGTCTATCTACTAGTCAGAGAAGTGACTGAGAATTAATGCCTTTATCATTTTTTAATCATGTATTAAAGTTCCTGCAGTTTTTGTTCACTGTCTTTTAAACATTACATGAGTTTTCAAAGTACAACATCACTGAAGGCATCAAAGGTGGCTTCAGACTGTATACCTTGAGGTGTGCGTCAACATTTGTTTGATTTTCTCACTTGAATCAGCAAAGTACAGGTGTTCTGTTACCACAGTGGCCACTATTGTTTTTGGAGGACAAAAGGTAAGAGGTAAAGCAAGACAAATTATAACTTCATAACTGCCTTGACAGATATATGCCAATTTCCTGAATTATTTTTAGTTGAAATTTAATCTTAAGTCATCTGCCTGCGTACTCCTCAGAAACTACTTAATCAAAGTAGAGCTCACTTTTTACATACTATAAGCTGCAACATGCTGTGGCAGTTTTTAGTTCGATTTAAGAAATTACCCAAGCAACTTTGAAGCAACATGTAAAGAAGGGAATTGTCATCAGGGGTGTGATTTAATTTTAAACAATTTCAACTTCATTTCTACAAATTATGTTGAAGTTTAATTTTAGAAAGTGACCACAGTCCAGAGTTATGAAGGAAAAAAAAAGTCAGCACACAAAACTTTTACTGTCAGCACAACACAAACAGCAATACACTAAATCACAATGGAATCTTTATCTCTATCAATTGTACATTATTTGCTGTCCCTCTTTACTTTCTATCTTTCAAACTAAAATAAGGCAGTTTTGCCCTACAACAAGGCCGGCCTGTGGCATAGGCAACTTAGCAGAGTATATGACTGGTTTACTCAAACTATAATCAATTCTAATTAAATGAAAACATTTATTGTCCGAGAACATAGATATGTGGGAGAGATTCTGAATGTGCAAATGTGGTTTAAAGAGGTTACTTTCCCAAACAAGACACAAAAGAGGGAAGATTAAATCATGCCTGAATGTGTGCTGACTCGGCAGGGATTTTATTAAATTAGAAAAGTTGATTTACACGAGAAAACCTTTAAAAGCAATAGCTACAGAATGCCTGAAAGCCTTACTGAATTATGTTCTGTTATTTTCTTTATATTTTATTGTCTGAATTTTGTGTTTCCTTTTTACATAAATGAAGACTTTTCCCACCATAAATTGAGTCAAAAAAGGCAGAAATTCGTGCAGGAATTTTCACCAGAATGCAGGAAATGAAGTCTTCAATGCTTAACATTTTCTGTGGGAGGACCCCCAGACCCTCCTTCATTTTTGTCCCCTCTGCCATTGAAACTAAAACTTGTGTTTCAAGAAATCTACCCTATTATGCAAGAAAACAGTTTATGGGTTGACACACAGTTTATGTAGGGACACAGGTTTGGTCTCCCACTTTAGTCTATGGTGTGGAGGTTGACAAGTATGCTGATCACACTTATTCATTATTGACCATGATCACTGACTTGGCTGTTCATCTGTACATGCTAAAATTGTGAGTTTTGCTGCTGAACGTTTAAAACAATTCCTAAGGATAGAGGAGTGATGAGTGCTTTTTAGGGTTAGGCATGGGGGGGGCGCCAATTTAAAATCTCGCCTAGGGCCGGTCCTGCCCTACAATGGTATTATTTTACACAACACAGTCTTCTAAAGACTGTTTTTCATTTACCGTTCAGGGATCACAAAGTATTTCTTGGAATGTAATAGGTCAGTGAGCACTGTATGTAGTATGTGTTTGTATCAAGCATCAAAATGTGAAGACTGTATTGCAGTGTTTTTGCTGCTAATTACGTAGAATGGCCTGTTTTGTAATAGGAGAATCAGTGGAGATATGATTGCCAAGAGTTTTGTTTTACAGCAGTTTTAACGAGGCTCACCGTCACACCCAGTATACCAAAGGTCTTACACATCCCACATTTTGTAACTTTAGTGAAAGGAAAAATAATTGGTTTGTAAACTCGTAGCTTCCTGTTACTTGTCCAAGACATTAAATAATGAGAGTAGGAAGTAGACAAATAGAAAGCCTAATGAAACAGCTACATTTATTCAAGCTACTCACAACAGAAACACATTGTAGACTATGCTGAGTGTCCAAACATTTTTCGAAAATTATGACAGTTACTGTAAGTTAAATTCTTGCCTAATATTATTTCCTAATTTAAATTAACACATAAAGTCTCACCTGATGTGCATAAACACAAAAAAGAATAAGAGGACTTACTGGTATGGATACAAGATTTTTATTAATTTAGTCATTATATTAGAATTAGAATAAAGTAGTATTTGACTGATTTATGCATAATGTACAGAGTCATTCTTAACTCCATTTAACTCACAGATTATGGGATTATTATCTTCATTTAAATTGAATACATCCATGATAATAGTGTTTTACTTACATAGTTGCTGGGCAACTAACCACAAAATGGATGCTGCCATGTTTCTTTTTTATGTATTTTAGGGGGGATTGGAGAAGTACCAACAGCAAAAGTAACCAGCTAACACACTGTAGCCCACCTTTACCTATTTTAAGCAGGGTGGGGCCCTGAGTTCTTAAATCAAACTAACTGAATACTTAAAATAAGGTTCTCTTTATCTTCAGTCTCTATACACTTTTAATTGGGTTTCTGTATTTATCTCAAAATAATTTGCAACACCACTATAGGCTAGGTTTATCTAACTTCTATTAGCTCTGTAAAGTCACACTAAACCTACATTGGAGTAACTAGCATGCTGCAATAAAATAAATGTGTCACCCTGTCAACCAAAACACCAATATTCACCTCATGTGTTCATATACCTTTGGTAAAAGTAATAATAAGGCAACACACTAGGGTGAGTTTAGAAATAATGAATCCTCGCTTTACTTTGGCAATTTTAACCTAAAAAATTTTATTACTGTATATTCAGTCTCTTTGGAATATCCCTTTTCTTGAATACCAGGGTAAGACAATAATATTAATCCCCTCTTACTGGTGTAAACACACAATAACAGCTTTTCAGTTACCTTCAGTTCAGCTTTACCTCAGTGGGCCCACACTCACCAAGCACACACACATACCGGCATATAAAAAAATAAATATATAACCCCAAACTGCATTGCAGGCCTGTTGCGGTGCTTGAGAGCGACGATATTTAAACTATTGGTCCACTTCACTCAAAGGAGCAACAGAATGAAACAAAGATCGAATCCCTTCAGTAGTTTTGGAACTCCAGTAATGTTAGCAAGCTGGCAAGGCTATTTTCTTCACTTTAAACATCAGATGAACTGATTCTTTTCTCTTTAACACAGATGATGTTGAGTCATTTATAATTTAATCATGACAAAAAATGATGAAAACCTATGTATTTTTCCATGAGACTTCTATGTAAACTAACATTACCTAGCTTGTTTGGAAGCTTGTTTAATTGCTTGTTGGATTGTAAGTCACCCACTACAGCTAGAGATGCGCCGATTGATCGACTGGGGACTGGAATAGGCCAGTTTTCAGCTTTATCTGCAATGACTAGT
This sequence comes from Micropterus dolomieu, assembly GCF_021292245.1. Classification (NCBI taxonomy): domain Eukaryota; kingdom Metazoa; phylum Chordata; class Actinopteri; order Centrarchiformes; family Centrarchidae; genus Micropterus; species Micropterus dolomieu. The sequence goes on from NC_060166.1 coordinate 14,361,710, forward strand.
GACCGGGGCCGAGCAGCATCAAATATCCGATTTTCTGCAGCGGCTATTGTCACAGCCAATACACACACATACACACACTAAAACATGTTGTAGGTGTGGAAGTTATTCACTGGAGTGAAGAAGACACAACGCTCGCAATATACATCTGCAGAGAAACACTGAGAAAGAAACGCTATATTTTATTATGTTAAAGACATGGACACGGTGGATATTTGTAAGCACGGACCAGGTAAAGCAATAGTGAACACATACAGTGGGTACGGAAAGTATTCAGACCCCTTTAAATTTTTCACTCTTTGTTTCATTGCAGCCATTTTCCAAAAATCAAAAAAGTTCATTTTATTTCTCAGTAATGTACACTCAGCACCCCATCTTGACAGAAAAAAACAAATTTTTGCTAATTTATTAAAAAAGAAAAACTGAAATATCACATGGTCATAAGTATTCAGACCCTTTGCCGTGACACTCATATTTAACTCAGGTGCTGTCTATTTCTTCTGATCATCCTTGAGATGGTTCTACACCTTCATTTGAGTCCAGCTGTGTTTGATTATACTGATTGGACTTGATTAGGAAAGCCACACACCTGTCTATATAAGACCTTACAGCTCACAGTGCATGTCAGAGCAAATGAGAATCATGAGGTCAAAGGAACTGCCTGAAGAGCTCAGAGACAGAATTGTGGCAAGGCACAGATCTGGCCAAGGTTACAAAAAAAATTTCTGCTGCACTTAAGGTTCCTAAGAGCACAGTGGCCTCCATAATCCTCAAATGGAAGACGTTTGGGACGACCAGAACCCTTCCTAGAGCTGGCCGTCCGGCCAAACTGAGCTATC
>NC_060166.1:14362645-14400780 GCF_021292245.1 Micropterus dolomieu
ACAAAGAAAAATAATAGAAAACAATGACATATTTCAAAATATTGATAGGGTAAGCTTATCAACACTGGACCGTGTCTTGCGCAGAAATCATCTCAGGATGAAGCAGGTCTACAGGGTGCCATTTGAACGCAATTCAGAAAGAGTCAAAGAATTGCGATATAACTATGTGCAAGTGAGTCCCACAATTGATGCATACTCTCAACACCGTATACAGTCAATTATACATATTTCAATATTGTGATTGTGCTTCACAATAGTGACCACTCCGTGTCTATTTCTGACATTGTCATGTGTGTTTCAGAGAGTCCTTGAGCTAGAGGTGACTGCAGTGGAGCACCAGTTCATCTTCATTGATGAGGTTGGGTTCAACCTCACAAAAAGACGAAAGAGTATAAAAACAATATTCTCAAATATTTTACAACACACTTATGTATGTACTGTCTGTAGTAAGTGTAACACTGAACAAAAAAAAGGCTTAAGTCATTATGATGAATGGAGAAGAAGTGTTTTCCATTCATCATAGTGTTTTACATTGAGCACATCAGTGTTCAACTGCTTCTTATGAATGTCTATTCATATGATGGTTTGTGTTTGTCATTTGAAAACAAAATACCATTTTGAGAAGAAATAACATTGTTTTGAATGTAAAGTTTCATTTTGCAGGAGAATTGAGGGGTTTTGCCCATTGTGTGCGTGTTTTTTGATTTGTGTGTAGAGTTCTGAGAATATGAGGCATTCTTTCAGAAAATGTGTGTAAGCAATCGAAAAAAACTGTAACATAACTAGCTAAACAGCCAACATAGCCTAGCTGTCTTCAATAAAGATTTTTTCATGGCAGAAACTTAAGCACATGTCTTGATAAATTCATAAAATAATGAGATTATCCATCCATTGTCAACCGCTTATCCTGCGTACAGGGTCGCGGGGGGGGCTGGAGCCAATCCCAGCTAACATCTGGCATAAGGCAGGGTACACCCTGGACAGGTTGCCAGTCCATCGCAGGGCCACACATAGACAAACAACCACTCACACCTAAGGACAATTTAGGGTAACCAATCAACCTAGCCTGCATGTTTTTGGACGGTGGGAGGAAGCCGGAGCACCCGGAGAGAACCCACACAGACACAGGGAGAACATGCAAACTCCACACAGAAGGGCCGGGGCAACCCGGGGTTTGAACCCACAACCTTCTTGCTGTGAGGTGACAGTGCTAACCACCACACCACCGTGCCACCCATAATGAGGTCATGATCATTTTAATTTGACAAATATATGATCAAATACAGTTTATGGCCATTCATTTGTAGTAGAGCAGGGATTCATTTGGTGCCCCCAACTATTTTTAAATGTTTTAATCTGTCTTGCACACGAGGTGAAGTAAAAAGTAACATACAGTAAGTCTTGCCTACATAGGCTCTCCGACAAGAGCACAGCCATTCACAAGAGAAACAACTGAACTATTTAAATCAATCAACCAAATTTAAGATGTAAGGGATGCTGGTTTTACATAGAAAATCCGAAAACATGACAGATGCCGAACATGGAAAAGCATCTGTTTAATTTCGCTGGGTAAATGTGTGTGCTGCAAGTTATTATACGCAAAGTACTTTTGAGGCCAACTGATTCTTCCTCAGAAATCTTCCTACAACTAATCAGTTCAAATCAGACTGATTGCTCTCAGCAGAAAAGGAATCTAATTTTCTGTCAAAGCGGCTGCCAGTTACTTAAGATCTGATCTCTTTCATTCTTTCACTCATTTCCCCCCTCCCTCACTTTCCCACTCTCTTTAAGCCTTGGTTAATTAAAATGGAAAGGAAAGGATTTGCACTCAGTAATTCAACTTATAGTGCAAGTTAATTATAGAGCCCAGTGAATCATATGAAGAACATTTTCAAATAGTGGTGAAAAAAATCTAAAATCCAACTTGTTAGATTGGCTATAATCAACTATACTTACATAAATACATTTTACTTAACTGGCCTTTTGCTCTGACAGACCAAATGCCATCAGATCAGCTGATTTCTTGATCTTGATTTAATCATGCTTTGAAAAATGTTGAGTAAAATATGCATGGGTTTGAGTTCACAAACATTTTGATAGCTTGTTTGATTGAAATAGGCACTGAGATTCAGACACAGCATAAGCCTTGGTGTTGATATTTCTTCTCACCCCTTTTTCACCATTGTGTACAGTTCTGCCTAGATCAGATCATGTTTGATAGAAATTCCACAGTTCATGTTTTGGTTTAGTGTGTAAAATGTAAACCAACTTGACAAGTTACGCTTTGGGAGAAGCAATCAAACATTTACTGATCTCGTAGGGGATCAAACAAACAGTAGGATCCGTCATTTGTAAGTGGCCGGAAACAGAATAACTGAGACTCTTTGCAAAGCTCTTCATCAGACCAAACAGAGCAGTACAACATGGATCAGTCAGACACAACCATTTCTTAACCATGGCCAAGTTGTATGGTGACCTTTTAAAATCATTCTACAGAAATTTAAAGAAGTCTCAAGTCTAGGCTTTGGCCTAAACATGCAGGAGCCTTGGTACTCTATTGCAAGTTCTCCTCATGCATTTACCTGTATTTGACACTGTTTATTTATGCCAGTTATTATTGTGGCCCCCAGAAACCACTTCAGGTGAGCGGTCATAGCATGGTACATTAAGAGTTTGCAAAAAATCTATATTCATCTACTTTACATATTTAGTACTGCATTTAAGGGAAAAAATGTCATAAATAAATCCCTTAATTTATCACTTGTCCCCGTGTATGTACAGTATGTCTAGTGTCGATGACATGTGTAGGAGCTGATGAGAAGGCCACCAAAATAATAACTGGGTCCACAATTGTATGTCTCCTGGAGTTGTGAATAAAAAGTCAAAATTTTTTACAGACCCTAACATTCCACAAAAGCTAAGGCCTTTTTGTGTTTAATTTCTTTCCCTCACTTCTGTTTTTTCCTTTAAAACTTTAAAATCTTTAAATGGTTTATTTTTATATAAAATCAGACAAAGGGAGAATGGAGACAGATGATTACCGTACCTAGCAATGAGTATAAACAATTTTTAGCATATCACAGCAAATGTATGCTAGTTCATGCTTATTTTAGTAGGCCCGGTTCTTAATCCCATTGTTCGCAGCACAAAATCCAGTTTCCAATTTCATACACTGCTATGAAAAGTACCGTACAATCATCACTGTATCGTTTCTGATTACAGGAGTATGAACCAAACCTGACATCAGTGTTAATATTTAATTTTTTAAGTCAACATCCACATAAATTAGTCACCTCACCAGATTGTCATAAGATGACATTGCACTGCTTTTTCCAATTTTCAAAGCAACTTAAGAGATTCAGATTGAATATGAGAGCATGGAAGGAGAGAAGGGAAATATTAACACAGAAATATAATTAAATGCCAGTCACAGACACAAAATAATATTACCACATAATTGTTACTGCGGAGAATACAGTGGATTTCAGATAGATTTATATGGCAGTAGCACTGACAAAAGATGATGTGTATCATCCAAACCATTCAAAGCGGCCTAATGAGTTTCCTTATTATTTCTGTATAACACCGTTTCAACTTCTGTGCACTTGCATTATTGATGCTGCTGAAGTTATTCAGAAGATCACGTCTATGTGACATTTCATTATTTGATAACCAGAAAGCATTTGAATATTCTTTGTGCTTCCATTCAGATAATCAGTGCAACCAAGCTGTATTGCCTTCTGTATGAACTGCTGATACTAACCCCAAATAGCAACATGGAAGTCAAGTATGAAAGATAAGCAGATGTGTGCTTCTCAAATAGAGGGGAAATAAATGTAAAAACATGTTTTTAGCATGCATTCAGTCATTTGTGCAGGGAGATGAGTGCATGTTTCAAAGTGATGACACATTCAGCTTTCATTGAGTCATTGAAGAAGCTGCTTGTGAATGCAGTTAACCGTGATACTTTGCCAGGATGCTTCTTGCGTGGACAACTATTAAATCCAGTTACCAGCTGCCGAACAGAGTCAGAGATTGTTTGTTCATGACACAGTCCCACATCCCAGCACAGCAAGAGCACTAAGAGACTTCCTGCCATTCTAAGACATCTGCTTACAAACATTAACAATGCTTCATAGCCTCTAATGGGGTCTCCGGGGTAAATATGGCCATTTCTAAGAAGTGTCACATGTTATTCATTCATGATTAAACTTTATTTTAGAGAATACATATATATGTATGTATATATATTTCAGTGAAAACTTTCTCTTGAGTATGATTTTTACTTTTTTTTTTTTACTTCTCTCTTGAGTCAATACCTGCCCTGAAAAAAATGCAATACTTCAACAATCAGCCAATATGTGCAATCATTTATATGTCCACCAGTCCTGCCAGAAGGAAGAAAAAGGAAGGGGAAATCAATACGCATGGCAGTATTGTGTTATCAGAGTGCATATATAGAATCACTCTCCACCTTATGGCTCCCTTTATTGCAGGCCAAACACATGCTGAACCTCCCTGCAGTAACTAATATGGGATTTTTCTCATTACAGGCTGTGTGATCACAAGAAAGAAGCTGGGAGCTGTAAGTAGAAAAGAAAGAAAAACAGATGCAGCACAGCAGAAGGTGGTGCTGATCAATTGCTTCAAATTCGAATAAGATTTACTCCCTTTGGCGAGGAAAAAAAAAGATCCTAGATATTAATGAGTGGACACAGGGCAATCATCACCCTCTCCATTAATGTTCTTTTCTAAGTGAACATCAGCACTTTGAGTGGGAATGCATGGTGCTCCCACGCATTCAGTGATTTTAGGCAGAGGTGGGGGACTCGAGTCACATGACTTGACTCGAGTCAGATTCGACTCACAAATTTGAAGACTTGAGACTTGCTTGACTAAAACAGACAAAAGACTCGACTTGACTTTGACTTGGTGTTCATGACTTGAGAACTGACTTAGACTTGAGACAGATGACTTAAACAATTTTTTTAAATAGATACTTGCATTCGCTCATTCCAACATTTGCGTCTGTCATGTGAGCTTCACCTAACGTTAGAGGTCCGGATCTCCATAACAGCGCGTCGAAAAAGAAAAGACCGTTACGTGTAGTACAACACAGACATTCAAGGACTATGTTGTCGATGACGGTAGGAAGAAAAGAATAGCCGTGTGCAAGGTTTGTAGCTCAAAAATCAGTTGCACGACCACCACAACATCCAACTTCATCCGTCTCTACAGAAGCCATAAAGAAAGGTACGTTATGTGACCGTGGCTTTTTAGCTAAGTTAACTTATAGGCTAGTCTAACGCATAGAAAGCTGGCATTAAGTTTAAGCTACACCCAGTTGTTTGGCTGCAGTTTGGTGCTGTTGTAACTTTATGTGAAAACCTCTTAACATTCCTGATGGTAACAGGTCCTGATGGCAGCTCTCGTTATGTGCCCACAACTGCTATATGATACACCGTTTGAAAGCTAAAATCCTCGTGATTTAACTATTTCAAGATACAATCACCACAATCAGTGCCTCTGTCAGACCAACCAGTACAATCAAAATTTATGCAACTCACCTTTGAAGCCTCATAGTAACTTTATCCACTGATCGATTATATTGCAACAAAAATGGTCTTGTTACGTTGTCAAAGGTTCAGACGATCCAGTCCAGTAAAAACATTTAATCCAAAAAACATTATTCAATCAATAAATCCCCGGGGACTGCTGCAGCATCGTTTCATATTTGCCAGCAACTGTGGCTAATATGTCATTATAACCATAATAACTCCAATGTAAACAAATGCTATATCTTGTATTCAAATTAGCCGCTGAACTCTGACACGATATCCGACCCTATAGGAGCTCAGATGTCCCTTTCACAGCCTACAACAACCGAGAGCCCGCGCTGTAAGGAAGGGCCAGCGCCTATTTTTTCGTGGGTAAGCCAAGACAATTGCAACCAATTGTGCTGATGACGGGCACTTTGTGTAGCCAATAAAATTCTGAAAATAACAATATCCAGCTTTAAGTCGGAAGTTCATGATCTACCAGCAAATAAACATAGACAGGATATTACTGAATGAAGCCACCCTGCTGGTTTGAATGGAGAGCAGTGAAGCCAATAAAATACTACTACAGGGCTACTTCCTGTTGGCATCAGCGTCTACTGCGCATGATCGTAAACACCAACGTAGCGTCACTGATGGCCTAATAGTTGTTTTAGATTCACCCAGAGTTTATAATCTAAGCAATACGGTTACATCTCTCATGTGCGATGGGATGTCACAGGGTTTTTTGACGTAATTTTTGGGCTTACATGGAACCGCCCATGCAGGCTTTGGTTGGCTTCACTGTTTCAACTGTGGCTTACCCCCTTGAAAAAAACACATCGGCGTCAATCTACGGCGTGATGCAGCAGCAGCCGCTTGCCGCCAAGGGGTAGTGTTGTTTTTGAAAAGAATACGCTAAGACAAATCCTTAGAAAAACCTGTGTAAAATACTCATTTTTCATGGCATTGGTATAAAATTTAAAATTGGACTTGGTAAGGCTTTATGCTGTGACCTCACAGTGTAGTTGTCTGAATGGAAACGAAAAATATATTACTTTAGTGTGTTTAAACTTATATTAATCTTGATTCTGACTTTTGGGTTAGACACACACAGAGTGTTATCTTTCAGAGAAGCCCCAAAACCATGCATTTACTCCAAATTGTTCAAGAACTGCATTCAATTAACTTTGGATATACCTTGAATTGTCACACTCTGCATGTCTGTCTCTGTTTTCCCCTACACTCTCTCTCTCTCTCTCTCTCTCTCCCTACCTGTGCCTCGTTAGCCTCATGTCTGTCACCTGTGTTGCTCCCGCCCTGCTCATTAGTCCCTGTGTATATATACCTTGTGTTTCTGTCTTGTCTTTGTCGGGTCATTGTTTATTGTCACCCAGTGTTGCAGTTTGTTCTCGTGTCTTCAGCCTTACTCGCCGTGTCTCCCTGTTACCCTGCTCATTTTTGGATTCTGGTTTTCACCCTTTTGGATTTCTGTTGGACAGCCTTTGTTTTTGGACTCAGTCAATCAGCCACTCTGTTTGTAAGTGTGGTCGTCTTTTGTTTGCTTATTAAAACCCCTCTGAACTGTTCCTGCTGGCTTTCGTGTCCTGCATTTGGGTCCTCCAACTTACTACCTGCTTCACCCATACCAAACCCTGACATGAATAGGCATTTAAAATTACTTTTACAGGAATGGTAAGCGCTTACCATTACTGACACGTTTCTCTATTTTTCTACCCTATTTCAATAATCAGTGAAGCCAATACCTAGTAGACTAAATAATAGTGTAGTTCAATATAGTTAGAACAGAAACACTGTTTAAACAAACCGAATTCCTAAGAATTTTATATGACTTGACTTGTGACTTGCTTGACCCAAGCAATGACTTGACTTGCTTGACTTTCATCACAGTGACTTGGGACTTGCTTGAGACTTAAAGGTTAAGACTTGAGACTTGTTTGTGACTTGGACATGTGTGACTTACTCCCACCTCTGATTTTAGGATACACGTTTCCTCCCACTTGGGTCATATATAATATGGCATTACAAATGTTGTCAGGAATCATAAAAGCATTCCCTTAGGCCTCACATGACATTATAATATGCAAGCAAGCAAAGGGTTATGTAAAAACAAATTTCATTTCAGGTGGAAACAGAATGTGTGCACAAAACATGAGCTACCACAGAAGTTGCTACTACAAATGATGTTGCTAGCACAGATGTTAATTAAAACCAAGTAAGAATTTAATAAAAAAGACCAACAGTTGACCAATAAAAAGTAAGACATGTGAGTTCAAACCAATAAAAGAAGTAAGAATAACACTACTTAAAGGTCCAGCTAAAAAGGAATGTTTTCAATTTAGTTTTAAAAGACGTTACTGTTGGAGCACACCTAACATGATTGGGTAGGATGTTCCAGTGGTTTGGAGCATAAAAGTTTGTGGCAACCTGGGTGGAAAAAGCTAAAATGGGGATTATGTTGAGCATAATGCAATTTGTATTTTATAACAACTCATTTTCCAACAGCGCCCCTAAAAAGCCATAATCAGTCATTTTATAATCTAACATTAAATAATGGGCAGAAGTCTGTCACTGCTCAGCAAATTGAATTGCACATGCTACACATAAATTACCCCTGATTCATATTTGCCTATTCCGTTTATAGGCATGACTATAAACGTAGCAGATGTGGAGTCACATAGCTGTGTGCTAATAAGCAGTCAGAACACAGTTTTATGACCTCTTTGACTTTTTTTCTCCAATGCAACAGGAAAAACCGCAAGCACTTTCTAGATGAGGGAATTATACATCAATCAAATTCAGTGGATACACTTTGAGACTAACCTTTTAAAGTCACCCTGTTCTGCCCCGTTAATTACAGAGCTGGCAAACTCCAGTAAGGCCAATAATTCTCAAGATCAGGCCACAGGTCATTTGCTTTAAACAGTTGAGCCAGTATACCTGAGCAACACTTTATGGCTAGCCTCCTCAGCTGATGAATATGTTACTTAGATGACACAATTTACAGACATGGCATGAAACTGAAGACTATTTTCTCAACAATGAACATAAACACTCCTATGCTGTACAGCTCCAGTTTGTTTGTGTGGCTGGATTGTTGGATGGAATGGCAGACTTGTTTGTTTACCCAGGGAAGACATGAGACAGTGCTCTCTGATACTTTCACTTCAAGTCTGGCCATCAGTTATAAATATTATTCCTTACAGAGTGTTGAAAGTCATTCCTTGCAGCACAATGACCCGGTGGGACATATCGACGGTTTGAAGTCAAGGAGTCAGGCTGAAGATGAGATTCAAGTCAATTCTATCTCCTCTTCATTCTGCCTAAAGTTGGATATGAACCTATATTGTAAAGCCTTCATTTAAAGCAGGGCGTTTTTATAATCTGTTTTATCTCTTTGCCTCATTGTGTTTTCTTCTACTCTTGTTATTTCAGTTAACCTTTCACCATTCTCTTCTGCAATAAGATTATACAACATCAAGACACTGAGCTCACCATAATGCTTTGTCCAACACTACAAATAGTCTTAGTCTAACATAACCCTATCCTTTGAATGTATGCAGTATATAATTCTTCCTAAATAGTATAATTAAACATAAGTATCCAAAGGTGTAAAGTCCCCTAGTCCTTGACAAGACAAGATATAACATTTAGACAACACATAAAACTCAGAGGAACACTGGCTCACTTTATAGTCGTCTCCTGAAAGCACCTTTGAGTGCAGCGGTGCCATAAACAATGACCATTATTTGAGCGATAAGAAAGGATGGCATGGAAAAAGCAATGTCTCTCAGTGGTTGTGTGCTCTTGGCTCATTTATTAATTTATTTTAGTATAGAAGAAAGCCCCAGGGAGCAGAATGTTTTAAAAACCCATGATTAATGAAACATTAATCATGAATTTTGTAGAGGGAACAGGAAGAGTTGTCACTCTCTATTTGGGCCCATTAGGAGTTGGATGGGAAGAGGAGACAGGCAAAAGGAATAAGGGTGGCAGATCTTGTGGTGGAGAAGACGATTTGTGGGTGGATGTCAAGGAATGAGAGGAGGGAGGTGGAACGGCACATAAAAATGATGGGGGGTGGGGGCCTGTTTGGAATTTAAGGGGTGTTGACATAGCAAGAAGCCTTGCTAAGACAATGCTATGGGGATTTATATTAAGCCTCTAGATAATCAGCCAATAACACTGTGTGGGCAGAAATATTAGGGCACAAACAGGATACAAAAGTCCCAGCGTTACCTTTGGACCACTAATGCTGATATTAGTACAGTAGCTGTAGTGTGTGTGTTGGGGCAAACGTCTAAGAACAAGGTCATACTCTGCATGGTAAAAATCAATGTGCTCTTAACCTATTGGAGAAAAAAAGTTACACTTTTTAGTCACTTGTGTCACCCTCTTCCTGAAATGAATTCATTTTGGCATCCATTCCTTTATACCTTTGTACTCCGTGTGTAATATATCCTCCCATGTGTATGCAAATCATGAGGCTTATGGAACTACAATAGCACTTGTCAATATTTGTGCCAGGTACAACAATCCCCTCTTGCCTAACCTTCTGCTGTATGCTAAGTGCCCAAATAGAAGTGAGAGACAGGAGAAACAGGAGACTTTTCAACAGTGATGCCTTTGAGGCAAACCTTTCTGTGTAGAATAGATGGGTATGGATGGGTGGAGTGAAGGGATACAATGAAATAAACATGGCAGCTGTTTCTGTTGTGAACTCCCAGTGATTCCATAGCTCTTGGAATTTGACAGCACCGTTGAGTGACTGCTGATAACAGTGGTGGGGGCTTTGAGTGAACAACAAAACTCAGCAGTGTTAACCCCGCATACTAATTCAGCCTGCAGTTAGATCAGACCAACTGAGGGCTGGATGTAGATGATACACTGTTTATTACATATTGAGACTATACTTACTATTCTCACAAAGATTTGCTAATTATGTGGACAAAACAATATGAACATTTTACTCTAATGTGGGTTATATCAGATTTAACCACAATGAAAGAAGTCAAGAAGAGTCATCATGTTAGTAGGTGAGTTAACAAAGCGAGGTGAAAGTAACAAACAGGGATAGCAGGCATAAGGCTAAATTGGCATGTTAATTAATTTGTCCCAGTTTTTTTTAGCAGTGTTGGGTAATATAGTTAGGTGATATAGTTGCTCCAAAATGAAGTTCTTCTATGAATGTATACAAAATGTTGTATAGCACATTGTACACAAAATTACACACATTCTAAGGTTATCTAGCACAATGCAATGATCAACAAGAATAGAAAATGGATGGATGGATACCACATCACATAAACCCACTTGTTTTAACAAGCAAATGAAACATATATAGCTACAGTATGTCTTTTTAAATTCAACACATACTGTACAATGCTTTCACACATGCATGTGAATAAGCCCGCACACACACACAATCACTCAGAATTGTTAATATATGCACAATATCACCCTGGAAATGTGTTGTTTAAGGCCTCCACCTCATATCTGGTGTGAAATTCAAATCTGTGGAAGCAGTCTTGATCTTGCAAATGAGAACGGAATAAGGTTCTGATTCATTACTTTCTTCTGGCCAGGCGCAGCAGTGGTGTTGGGTGAAGGAGAGGACATGCCGGCTAAGAGCGTGGATGGAACTAAAGGTGATCTAATGGTCTCGGGTAGCAATCAAGAGGTGCAGAGAGCCTTGTGGTAAAATGGATTCAGGGTGGTTGGTGGTATGTACTAGAGTAGAGTTTTCCTTTCTGTATTCCTGCCATCACTTGCCCTGGGGGCCGGGGTACAAAGACATACTGGGTCAGTCATTTCCTCCCTCTGCACCAATCCAGCCCTTTGGCATTGCTGCATCTGACACTGATCCCACATCTGTCTGGGGCTAAAACCTGCCTGGTTTTGAAAGCAAACCTCTCGCACTCTTTGGCCTTCTACTGACTGGAGCTCTGGCCATCTTTGCTGTGCATACCTGAGCAACATCAAAGACATGACCAGACCAGTCTCTCAAACCCAAAAAAAGGCAAATTATGAGCTGGCATGATTGTGAGTACACCCTTTCAATACTTAATGCAATTTAACAATGATGCTGTTTGGTATCATTATATGTCATGTATCAGAAATTAATAATCATAAATACAAACATTTCTGGACAAGGACATTTCAGAGTGCTTGATCCATGATGTATAGCAACTGAAGTGTTGTGTTGGTGTATCAAAGGCCTTCCTCATGTTTTATTAGAGGTGTTCACAGTCAGATGTATGCCCCCTGCTCCCACTTGCAGCACCCCCCTCCTCTCGTGTTGCTCCATTTATCAAAAGCTGAAATAATGTGGCATGGATTTATTATCTTATTCAGGAGCCAGGCTTCATTTGCACAACAGAGGCCACAATCCTCAATCTGGCATTGATTTCTTTTGATTTATGTGGAACAAGCAGTGTTAGGAGTGCATGTTCATTGAGCCTGGTGCCCCTCTAGTCTCCTTTGTTTACAGTGACAGTGATATGGACTATGATGAAACATGGAAGCAAATCAAGACAACTAGCTTTCCTGTGGATGAGCATTAAGTAATCATGTGGCTCAATATTAATTGGGAAAACATTTTCTCTCAAAAGCTACACTCTGTTTGCATATTGCTAGCTTTACATGCTGCGCTACTTGAAATTAATGTTGTTTATATGCATGTGTGATATATAATCTTCAGTTGTGCTAGCTATAAGAAGCTGAATTGAGAAAGTTTTTACATTGTTTCGAGTTATTTTTGTCAGTGATAGCCAATGTCAAACACTGCAACAACAATAAATCCCATTAATATATACCAAAGCATTATAAAGGACAGCCATTCAGAAAATGAGTGAGGACAGATGTCACATTGTATGAACATCAGTAAACAGGAATTAAATGTCCTATTAAATACAAAAATCCACTATGTTATGTTATCAAGTTGATCCCCACTGTTTAAATCCACTCACAAACAGGCAGTTGCTAATCCGTTCAGATTAGTAACATTTTATTATGGCTTGTCAGAGAATTCAGAAAGAAGAATATAACATAATTTAAAACATTATGTAGTAATTTTATCCTAAAATAATAGCTTCAAAATCATTTGGAAACCTACCACACCACATCACACACCAACGAGACTCTTCAGCAAGATTTCTGTAAGAAGAAGCTAAGTTAGCAAAGTGACTTGCTAGTTTTTGATCATAAGTAATGCACATGTACAGCTGTCGTTATCTATGACAGCGGTGAATTACTCTCTGAAACTGTAGGGTCGCCAAACTGCAAAAAAACACAAAATGTCACATAATGTTGCTTTAATATAAATATACTGCACTTATAACGTTATTTAAACAATTTTTCTATTACTTAAATAAAGGAATTTTAATTCTCTCTAAATATTTGTCAACCTTATGGTGTAGCTAGATGAAAAGTCAGGTGATCAAGTGAGTGAGATTCATCAGCTAGGCATCATGAAAGTCTGGACCAACTTTCTGCTGCTCATTGTTTCCATAACACCAGTGAACACCCCAGAATGCCACAGATCAGGTACAAGAAACGCTGTTGCCTTTCAGGTTTAATTTCAGGGTTTTTATATCCACATTCAATGAACCATTGCTGCCCTTTTAATAAACATACACCCCAAGGGTAAAAATGGCTCCTCAGCCAGTCAGCACTTTAACCTCGTATTGCATTGCATTGCTCGCATTGTTTGGTGGAAGAAAAACATATCACTGTCCTAAAACTTAGAACTGCATGCTATACTCCCGAAACCCTGGAAGGTCTTTTGTATATTGGCTCTCAGTGGATTCAGAATATTGAATAAAAAATCCATATTTTAATATGCAATATGCAACACATATAAACAGCAAATATAAATCATCCCTTACAAACATATTTCTTTGTTTTGCTCTGTGTATCAGTGGAAATACAACTGGACTGTCAGCTGCTATTGTGTGTGTGAGTTGATTTCTTTCTTTTTTGTAAAAGCAGCTTGAAAGCGTATGGCTAATGAAGTCTGTGAAGTCAAGGGTTAGAATAATACCAGACAATCCTATAACTTGAACAATTGCTTTTGCTTGTTGAAGCCTGTTTCTATTTGGATCTGGTAATCCTCTTGATGCATGAGTGGGCGAGGAGAAGTTGTTACACCTCATGTGATACGATGGGTAATCAAAGTTTGGACCAACTTGTTTCTTTTCTCCTAGTAGGTCAAGAAGGTTCCTCTTACCCTACTGTCTTCCTCCTACTCTCCCACACAGCAACAGCTGTGTCTTAATACCTAACTTTTAGCGGTGACTTTAATTGCAATCACGGCTCACTGATAACGCTTAACATGACTTGTCAGTGTGTTGTTGTTGCTTTGACTATTTTGTGCAGATTTAAAGGCTATGTGCAGGGTTACAATATAAATACACAATTCATTGCTGTAAGATAGACAGTCAGAGGGGATTTTGAAAAATAAGGCACAAAAGATCTTGAATCAAGGGTATTGACCTTTGTATTGATTTGAGCCAATGCCATTGGAGGCACGGTGTTGAGGCCCATGTTTTTAAAAGCTGTGTGGCTTTTGCTATTGATTGAAATGTTAATAACTATGTGGTCTCCTGCACAGTTTACTATATCTCATGATACAAGAGGATTGCCCACCCAATATTGATTGAAGACCACATTTCCATTGTGCAATATATATTACAACACCTGTTTACCTATACTGTTAAATATGTTGTGGTAGATGGAATAGCGGCATTTACTCAGAGACAGGTGAAATAAAACATAGCACAGGGCCATGTACTGTATGTGGTAGAAGCTTTCTTTCAATTTGCCATTTAATTTCTCATAAGATCTTAATGACAAACAAGGAACTACACCATTAATTTTACAGTTAAGTACATGGCACAGTTGTTGTGTAGGCCCTGTGTCATATGGGCATAGGGTTCACCATAATCAAAAGACTGCTTCCACTTAAGAAAATAGAGGTCCACACTTCTTAATCAAAAACATCCCACATTTCTGAATTCAGGAGTGCTGGAGGGGAATGGAATATATCCCAGCATGATTTTGGCAAGAGGCAGGGAAACACCCTGGTGTTCACGTTAATGACAAACTCAGAGATAAGAGAGAGAACACGGGGGTTATTTTCTGCGATCAAGTGAAGCATTTGGCCACACCTGTCATAACAGTACATATTTTTTGAACACACTTCTTTACCTCATCTGACTTCTAGACACCAGATAATGCAGTAATGCATAATTTTTTTGTTATTTAACCAAATGAGACATTTAACTTTGTTCCTCTTGATTTTCAGTGAGGTTTTAATAAATCGTGAATGTTTGTTTACTTCTTGTATTACTCTAAAAAAATGTAACTGTTTACCTGTGATATGCTAATATGTAATACATGCCTATGAATCATTGCACTGACACAGTAATTTAAGTTACACAGCAAAGTTAGCTACCATCAGCTAACACTGACAACTGGTTTTCAGCATGGGAGACTATAGCAGAAAAAACTTGAAGTGTATTGAACTGAATATGAGTATTTCTTTTGCACGTTTGTATGTTTCCTTTCATAACGTCATACGGTGATGGTCAATTGTCCCCAGAAATCATATACAACTGTTCTCCAAAATGACATGTACAAGTGTTGGCAAGTACCAGTCCAGCGACAGGAGTACCAGACTTTAAGGATGTTACGAAAAGGCACGGGATCTAAGTCATATGACATTTAACATGGGATAAATAATAATAATACTAATAATGCATTACATTTATATAGCATTTCATCATTGAAACTCAAAGCGCTTCACAGTGAAGTGGGGGGGCCTCACCTTAACCACCACCAATGTGTAGCAATGCTGCAAAATAGTTGTAGTTTGGTTAGGTTTAGGCAACAAAACTACTTGGTTAGGTTTAGGAACAGAATGTGGTTTAGGTTAAGATAATTACATTACATAAATCATGTTACATAAGTAATGCAAGTCACATAACTTAATGCATGTGATGTAAGTCACCTAAGACAACTTTAATGTTCGTTTACACGGGACTCGAACCTCAGTCCCTTAAAGTCCTGACTTTGCTTGACACATCCATCCACCCCACCACCTCCTTACACAGACTTTGTTGCTCTTTCTACTACGTCACCTGTCTTCTTCCCTCGCTACTGTCATACAGCCACTAGAGATCTAACAAAAAAGTTGTGATAAGCTGCTGCATGATTGACCTAAATGCCTTTTTTTCTGGTTATGTGTATCTACATCCATCCATCCATTCACTTCGAATTACATCAGGCACCTAAAGACACCACAGTGAATACTATCTGAGTATAAAGACTTGACATTTGCAACTCCTCCCTCTCACTGCTGCACACACAACAGATAAAAGAAGGTATTAAATGCACTGTGTCTTGCAACGTGAAGGAGGACCTAAAACAGATTGTGTGAACTCCCTGCCACACCTCCCAATTCAATTCCCCCTCCTCCACTATCTTCAAAGAGGAAAGGAAACTACCAAGAACAAGGTTTAGGTCCCAGGAGACACTCAAAGAATGGGATCTTCTGACTACTGCATGTAATATTTCACAATTTAACCTCCTTGGATGATAGTTGAAGGTGGATTAGAGCAGATCATTATTAGAAAGATAGCGATTTTCGATTTAAATGTAAATCAGTCCCTTTTTTCAATTATTATTATGCTGCATAACTTTCGGTGTGGGAGCAAGAATTGATAGGTCTCAAACTTAGAAAGGTCTCCGGAGTAAGATACATCTGTAAAGCATCATGTTGGGGATTCACCAACAACTTGTTCTGATTAATGAATCAGGATTTACTGTACTGGAATCCTCATCTGACTTCTAGACACATACTTGAAGAAACTGCATCAAATTGATAATTTTTACAAAAAAGATTGATACAGCAACCAGCACTCATGAAATCAGAATGATACACTGATTAATTGCTAATGACAATTAATAAAGCCCATGACACAATATTAAATTAAATTAAAGCGTTTTCTTCCAATCTTTGTCTTCCAACTATAAGTTCAGTTATCGCAAAGATGATTTTTCAGAAGAACGTCAACCGTTGTTCCCATCCAGCAAGGCACTGCTACTGTGATTAAACAATCTTGACTGCAGATGTTATCATTGGATTGCCAGCAGCAAAATCAGAACCTGCTTGACATGTGTTGACCATTGTACATATGGGAGCAAAAAATAACAGCAATACTTGAGACTGAAGTGATTTGCCGTAGGAATCACCTTCAGATTTAATCCCACTCATATAAACACTGGGCAGCACATTTTTTGACTTCCCAATGAGATGAAAACATGCCACAGTTTACTCAATTGAGTTTACACCCCCCGCTGCTCCATGATGGTCCAGCCATATCACAGATCAAGCTTGATAGGGAAGGACTAATTGCACACACATGGAAATTACCCAGTGTTTACAAACACACACACACACACACACACACACACACACATACACACTGCATCCAGTGAGTCCCCAGCTAATACCTTGCATGCCAGCAAACAACCTATTAGGTAAGGATATACCAAACACATTTTCTAAGAATGAATTAAATAATGTGATCACATCTGACTGAAATTAAGCATTATCCAACAGTAGACATAGAACTTTGTGTAAAGCATAGATTGTAATATCCCTATAGCATTGAGTTTAACTGATTAAACACATTAGTCAACTTTAAATAAATGTTTCATCTATACATTCTAATTTGATGTGACTATTGTTCGATTGCGAATGTTGTTAAAATGTAGCTGCATTTTTTATTAATAATAATAATAATAATAATAATAATTTACACTTTGTCACATGATCACATTGTCATTCTCGTTTTTTACTGAATTAAGTTTATAGAAGAACATTATTGCAACTTCCATGCACATTTGTCACTTAGAAACAGTTACGTGCTCAGGTCCATAACTGACAGGCTTACCACAGGTGTATCTCTCTTCTGAGGAAATTAGACCGTTCATAAAGTCACTGAAATTTGACACATGACTTCATGTACTAATTTTACTCTATGTTCGGAAACACATCAATCTAAAGAAGGTACATTTATCATTATTTGCTCATGAGAAATGTTGTTGGTATTCTGGCAATAGCATCAGTGTTTCTGCATGTTCTTATGGGCTGATATGCTGACAGTGGTTTGGTACATATTGAAGATATTTCTTGGAGGCTGGTCAAAGATTGCCCGACACTGGCAGTTCAGACTAAATGGTCGATCTTTTAATCCGTTCACACCAGTCAACAGGACAAAGACGGGCATCACAAATGATGATGACACAACAATACACAACCCGATTCTGTCACACAAAATAACGCTCCCATTGTTCCAGAGCAGTTCACTGTAAAAGCTGTAGTACATTGTAACAGTAACAATGCAGTAACATTCACATTATCCCACAGGAACATATTCAAGTGCCTTTGCAGGATAACTTTCAGTTAATCTTCAAGAAACTATTGTTGATTTTATAAGGGCTTTACTATTCATTGGTCCAAGTGAAAGTGTGCACAGTATATAATAGCAGCACTAACTAAGAGTGAGGAAAGTACTGGAATTCTTGCTGATGCAGCTATCTGTATTAGTTGCCATGGTTGTTAAAGGTGACTTCTCTTCTGTTTCATTCCTTTTTCTGACCCCTGGAGTTAAATTCCCATTGAATGTTGCCAGTGCCACTCACAGTTTTCAGCTTAGAACTGCTTCATCTTAGAAGACTTGGCACAACACATTTGAAAAAGCTACAATCGGCCAAACTTTCTTCAACAGCATCACACCACACCATAATAAGCTACACCAAACAACGAGCCTGAACTCTAAAGCACCAATTACTAACTTATTAGTTAGTAATTGATACTTATTAACACCAATTAGTAACTTATTTTGAATTGTGCTCTGACTCACATGAGTGCAAATATATGGCAACATTTTATTTTGAAAAGGCTGTTTATTTTATCCAAATTATAACTATTTAATTACTGCTTAAGCACTTCTGGTTAGATGCTATCTGCATTTCGTTGCTTTGGACCAGTGGCATGTGCAATGACAATATATAAATATATATATATAAACCTTTATTTAAACAGGAAATGTCCATTGAGACACAGTCTCTTTTACAAGGGAGTCCTAAAATAAATGAAGTCGAATCTAATCTAATCTAAATAAAAACTTTTATTACATCTTTAAACAAAGTTCACTCCTAAAATGGTGCTGCAGCATGTAGGCCACAAGCTAATCGTGGAGTTGTTCTTCTCCTGTGTTGACATAAATCGTTAGATAATTTCTGCAAAATTCTAGTTGTCTGATTACACTGTCATAACATTGTGCCTACGTAATTTGGTTATGGGTCCACAGCTACATCACACTGAAGAGTACTGAATGGGATAGATGAGGGCCCCTACGATGGGCCTGGCAATTGAAGACAGAGCTGAACAAAATTAGAGGGCACATAAAATGTTTCTGACACTGGTGAATCAGTTTTCCACAGCAATTACACCAAGATAGCTTTTATTTCTTCTGGGGAGGGCAGGAGTGGGTGCAGCACTATACGGCTGTCAGCAAATACAAGCAAAATCTACAGCCTACAGTAAATCTTGTAGGTTTTTGAGGATATTTTAATGACCTGCCTTGTCCTTTACACGGCTCACAATCTGATTATTAGTAGTGGAGCACAAGAGGCTAATTGAAGTGTCACTCAGCGCTAAAGTGTCTTTCTTTTTCCCTTTTTGTGCTGAGAGAGGAGAATCATCTATTTGAATAAGTCATCAGCACTTGAAATATAGAGATGGCCATTGATTATTTCCTAAAGGCACACTTTTAAAAAAAGAAGATACTGTAAAACAGAACAGAGGGAACAGCCAGTACGCATAAAAATTGATGAAGCAGGGTGTTGGATAAAATCCATATTTACTATATATGTATATATTTTTGGCTGGACCGCAGAAAAAGTGATAAAATAAGCAAAAGTCTGTCCCTGATGTACTTAGTGAGTAATGAAGTTACACCATTGGTCGGTCGAGTGCTGGAGTTTCCCTATTGGCCGTTGCTCTTTCAAAATTAAAATATCTAATCCTCAGGAGACTGAGGCTTGGGAAGTCCTCCATTTCAGTTTCCCATATGGTCACTTCAGCATGTATGGTCATTACATGGTCCAATCATACACTAGCTTTCAACCTTATTGTGTTTCTTATCATTTCAAATGGATTTCACCAAAATGTAAATAACCTCACTGTAACACAAACAAATCACCCTTAGTTTTTTTAAACAAATTTGGGACCTATTGGGAAACAATTGCATTCACCAAACAACTCTACCATCCCTTTTTAAATTACTTTTCATTAATATTATTATAAATGTAGAAAACAATGGATTGCGCTTTTCTGTCTCTGACAACGCTGAACACCTTCCATCACAGGTCAGTGTGACACTCTCTGGGCCATTAATCAAGACTGCAGCAGAACAGCAGTGTTCAGAGGTTGTCAAAAGGAAACACAGTCTGACCCACATAAAGCTCTCATTCAACAAAAATAGCCCATTAACACCCTTAGGATATGTATGAAAAAAAGTAACTGTTAAAAACGTAATGCTACAGCTAGCGTAGCAATACACACTATAATATAAGTATAAATCCTATTGCCCATTCATGAGTTTACATTTATACGTGTTATGTCTGAAGATATAGTTTAGATAGTCCTTTTACAGTGTCAAACACAAGTTTTTGATACAATTTTTACCTCAAGGCCAGTTATCCTTTCCATCACAAGTAATTGCCTATTATGTAGGAATTATGTTAATTGTTACCATGTTAGAGATACAGCTGAAATGACAGAAAATATAATATATAAAATCTTGTTTATCATGGTTTTTAATTGTTTTTCCCCTTATATGACTATTGTACAGATAGTCTATGCTAAAGACCAGTATCCAAAAATCAGAGAAACCAATTGCATTTTATGCATGAGCAGAAAAGAGTATAGAATTTACAATTAAGGCCATTCCGTCCTTCTCCTCTGTGTTAACTCCCTTCATTTAGTGCTGATTAGTAACTGGCTAAAGACCAGCAATTTCAGTGTTGCCTTTTCTTTACTCTTGCATATTATCACATGTTCAAGCATCACATTAGTGTTTCACACTGCTTTATTGCAACAGATTAAAAAAGTCAGCTGCCGGGTTGCTCTCTCTGTAGTTGTGCTTTCTGCATTGATGTGCATGTTCTATTCTGTACAGTTTAGATACTGTCTGAATTCTGATTGTGGAGGCAATTGACAGTGTTCTTGCAAGAACTATTACTTGAACTTTTAAAAACAAATATGCACTGTATTAAGGCTGCGGCTAACAATGATTTTAGTACTCGAAGCTTCTACAGATTATCAATTCATCCATGCATCGTTTAAGAAATACTTTTGCTTGGTGGCGACGCACCAAAGGATTTGCGTGGATGCTTTTTAGTAATCGAATTAATCGAATTAATCAAATGAATCGATTTAATCAATTAATCGTTTCAGCCCTATACTGTATGTCTGGATTCAGCTTTTTCAAACACAAATGCACAGTGATTACTTGTTACAGTAAAAGTACAAAGAAAGTTTATCTAGACAGCAACATGGCCATAAGTGAACAATAGTGTTGTGTGATTCATTTCTTAAAGGTGCCGTACAATGGACAACACTTCTCTTGGCATAGTTGAATAAAAACAGTTTAGTACATAACTGACATACCATTGCCTCAATCTCCATTGTTGTCTCCTTCATATGTAAATCTTCATCCAAAATATCCCCAAAGAACGATGTTTACGCCCCCAAAGTTACATAGACCAGCCCTTGTTCCAGAGTTAACGGTCATACGAGCTCATTGAGCTAGAGTTGTGCAGTGTGTGTCTCACAGAAAGTTCTTTTACGGTAAAGAAGGAAAGGTAAATATTTTCTGGTTTTCCCTCTGATGTCCTTTGGCTGATCTGCCTCAACTCTGTGATTTATGAAGTTTCCTGATGAACAGCTTTACTTGTTGCTAACGCTATGGATTGCTAACCGCTAGCTGTTGCTAACAGTAGCTCCTGTTATCAGCTGGCTCTGAACCAGCAGTCCAGAGCTTCTATAGTAATGTGAGAGGTTTAAACGGCAACACAACTCCAAAGCACCAAACTTCCAGTCTGGGCAGAATCAGCAATTGGATGTACATGGCCCAGGAAGAGATATAGAAGATTCTGCTGCCACACCACCAGACTGCAGAGCAGCTTTCCCCCCCAAGTTTTCAGACTTTTAAACTCAAATTCATCCTCAGGTGCTCCACTGAATATAGTTTATTTTACCATTTTTATAATTGCTTTTATATTAATATATTGTCTGCTAAGTAGCACAAGGGAGTTACAAACTGAATTGCACTCTACAACCTGTTGTATTGTCACATAGCTGCTAAAGTAACCAGTAACATGTAAATCGGCAAAAGCAGTTGAAGGACATCAGAGGGAAAACCGGACAATATTTTCTCCATCAGCTCTGATCCAGTTTCAGTAAAACCAGTGAATAAAGTTGTATTTTTTGTACAGTTATCAATGAGGGCTCGTCTTGCATAGCAGGCCTTGTTTTAGTGCGGTGCCACTCCCTCTTCTGTGCTTGATGAAGTTGACCAATCAGAAGCAAGTGGGCTTACAGGAATTAGGGGCTTAAAGAGACAGGAGCTAAAACAGAGTGTTCAGAGGAAGGGTGAAAAGAAGTGCTGAAGCAGTGGACAGTATGAGAAATGTATTTTTTGAACATTAAAGCATGTGAACATTTTCTAGAGACACCCAAAATACAAGTATTGAGTAATGAGCATTCTACGGCACCTTTAAAACAACAAAAAAGTGTATGAATAGAGAGATAGCACCAACGCTGAGATAACTGTTGTGATTTGGCATTGAATTGATAACCGTTGTGTTTTTGCATTGAATTGAACCAGATTGCCCTTTTTATAAAATAAATCTCCATAGCAAAAAAGCTTCATAATGGGAAGCTGCACAAACAAAAAATAGATTTACTGTTTACTCGTTAAGGTGTAACACAAACACCATCTCTAACAGGATTGTCCACACCTGCCAAAGAAACCTTTGGCTTCAAACATGATTAACCCAGTCATAGCATCAACAAAGACTTAATCCAAACAATAAGATCATTTAAGTTTAAAGGCAAATATACTTTACTGCACATTGAGTGCACCACTACTACACTTGCCCACTGAAATTTTTATTGTGCACGTAGCCGACCAACCGATTGGTGCATGACGTATAGATAGCTGTGTCCTACTGCCTTAGCATTAACCCTGAAAGGGTTGACGGATAGGGGCTTGGCCTGACCATTAACACCTGGACTGCCCTGACTTCTCACTGGTTCCACCTCTACACCCAGTAGTCATCGGATCCTCACTCTACAGATCATAGGTTGCACTTTGCGAGCAGGATCCAGAGAAGGAGCCTGACATATCCAAGAAATAGAAACGCACAAACGGGCACGGTTAGAGCCAATATGCCATTGTACAGATCTCTGCAGACATACCCTGAAAAGGGTCATAGATACTTCCATACTTCGAGTGGAATGTGCACACACCGCTGAGGGTTGTCTGTTCCTGCCTGTGTACTTGAGATTTAGCCAAAAAGCCAGCAGGCCAGGCTCTTCTCGGAAAGTGTCTTACCGACCGCACTATCACTGAAACAGACGAACAGCTGACCAGTGTGTCGAATGGGGGCTTTTTGGAAGGTGTGTGTCCCATTACATCTGGAGTAAAAGTAACACAGCATTTCAGAAAAGGAGGAAACAATGGTGATTGATGCTCAGTATGTCAATTCCCTTTACTGAAGTCTTTTTATTCAACTATACCAAGGCAAATACAGTTTTCCATTCTACGGACCCTTTAAGCCAGGGGGAAATTTGAATTGTGCCGGAGGAGGAAATTAAATTGGGCTTCTGCTCCAATTATTTCCTCATTCCAGAGAAGAGAGATTTGTTAGTTCCAATTCTGGATTTATTTCCCACCTCAGCAAATACAGGTTCAGAATGCTCACACATACAATATTCTGTTCCACTCGATTCTACCAGGAGACTGGTTCACAGTCATAGATCTGCAGGATGCAGACCGAGAGCCTGAGCGCTCATTCCACTGGGGTGTGGCTACGTCATGGGCCCTATTCAGGGGTATTTCTGTGGGTGACAACTGTGCCGTTTCTAGATGGGCATCCCCACACACATTTATTTGGTTTTACCGCCTGGATGTGATGAGTCTCCAGTCAAGTCTGAAGTCACTGTGTGTGCAACTTAAGTCCAAGTCACAAACTCAAGTTTCCATCTCTGGTAGAACAACATAGAACATTAATTAACATTAGATCCTGACCAATCCTGTTATTATGGCATTCTTCCTTTGTAAGGCCCTATTTAAATTATAGTGAATGGTTTCTAATAATCTGTTGCAATGGGATATATTTTGTGTCTTAATTAATCATAGGTGTGTTGGGCGTAACATGACTTCAACCAATCCGTGTCATTTCCGTTTCCCCGCAGAAAAAGAGAGAGAGAGTGTATATGTAGATAAGCGAGAGAGTGATTTTAAACAATTCCAAGTCAAGTCAATTTTGCATTAAAAAACAAGCCTCAGAAAACAATTACAATTATTAAATACATTAGTAGCTTAAATAGCTGTGCATAGTGTATATTCACAATAAACTTTATTTTACAAAACTCATCTTATCTATAATGAATGGAAGTCAGTGTGTCAGCTATGATGGGGCAATATTTGGTTATATATCTTTTTTTAATTGTGCGTAAGTAGCAGCCATTTTAACTACTAAAAAAATCAGAATGTTCCTATGTTAAAGGTGGGTAAGCGATTCTGGAGAAATCCAATTCCATGACAAATACCAAGATATAGAGCGATCAAAGATACAGCAAGTAATGTAACTAACTAAGCTAAGTTGTTGGTTAGCAAACTGACGTTACAGATACCGCTGCAAAGCTAACATGCAGAGAGGACAGGACGGTCCCAGAGCCAACACACCAGCTCCAGACAGCCATACTCACAACTCTCATGCTACTATAGCTAATGTTGTAGTCAAGACCGCCCAAACCGAGACCAAGTCAAGACCAAGACCAGAGTTTATTGAGACTGAGACAAGACCAAGACTTTTAGGGGCAGAGAGCAGTTGAGACCAAGACCGAGGGAGGACGAGACCAAGTCAAGACCAAGACCAGTTCCCTTCATTGCATAGCAGGCAATAAAATGTGGAACGAGATCATAGGTAGTTCTCAAATTGATCTGAAAGATCCACATTCCCATTAAAACACCTACATACAAACACTAAGAGCTGAAATCAATGTAAGCATCACAGGGAGGGGTGACAGTCATTAATTAGGGTTATTGGTCGCATTTGAAGCAATATGTTTTACTTCCAATCAAAGTTAGGATGTTAACAAATCAGACAATGTAAAAGCAATGGTCTTAGTGGTCTTAAGACCACTAAAAAGAAAAAGAAGAGCGATGTCGGCCCGAGCGGGGCAGTACGCCGCTACATCAGTACGGGTGTGCGGTGTCCATGCCACAGGCTTCGTCCTGCTGGGAGACTTCCATCCCCCATGCTGGGTGTGCCTCGGACTGTAGCACGCCGGCCGAGCGCTCACCCCTGGCTCACGCTGCTTGTTCTGTGACCTTTTCTCTCCCGAGGAGAAGCAGCGCCAGGCGGATCATTTTGCTGGTGAGGATGTGGTGGCGTGGCGGTCCACCCACTGTCTTGACGAAGCCCTCGACCTGTTGCTATCGGATTCCCCCGTTCCAACCTCTGGTGACACCGACCTCGATGTTGCTATGTTGCCGCCGTGAGGCAAGCGATCGTTAAGCTACAAGGATGTTACCGTTAGGCTAACGTTGAGCTAACAGGTAGCTAACGTGTAGCTGATATGCGGCCTCTGTGTTAGCCAAACGGCTAACAAGCAGCCTGGGCTTGTCCATCACCAGCGGTGGCAACTTACGGATTAAGGAGAGCAGCTCAAGAGGGAGAAAGAGAATTTGGTAGTGATGTCTGTCAGTTTGTCAAGACAGACTTCTATGTAGACGATGTCCTAAGGTCCTTCCCAACAGAGTCTGAAGCAGTGAATGTTTGGAAGAGAGCCCAGGAGTTGCTGGAGTGTCGGAAACCTTTTACACGTAGAGGTGTCCTTTCTACTATCAACAGTTTGTTTGATCCACTGGGCTTTCTGGCGCCAGTGACCATTCAAGGTAGGCTCGTCCTACGGGAATTGGTTGCTCAAGGTACAGACTGGGACACACCTCTATCTGATGAAAAGCTTGGGACGTGGCAAAAATGGCGGAACTCTATGCAAGAGTTTAATAGTCTGAATATCCCTCACAGCTATACTGCCTTTCCACTAACAAAGGCTAAAACTGTAGAGCCATGCATCTTCTCTGATGCTTCAGTAAAGGCAATTGCAGCAGTTGCATACCTTAAAACAAAGGCGGAAGAGAGTCCTACAGAAGTCAGTTTTGTTTTTGGCAAAGCCAAGCTGGCGCCTCTGACAGAACTCGGCATTCCCAGATTGGAGCTCTGCGCAGCGGTGTTGGCCACAGAGATTGCAGAGCAGGTCAGGGCAGAAATAGGACAAAACTTGGACAAGATAACATTCTTCACTGACAGTAAGGTGGTACTGGGCTACATAAACAACAGGTCCAAAAGATTCTACGCCTACGTGAATAATCGCGTGCAGCGAATTCGGCAGTCAAGTCATCCAAGTCAGTGGAGATATGTTCCCACTGAAACAACCCAGCCGACCACGCCACAAGGTCACTGCCTGCAAACCAGCTGCAAGCTACCAGTTGGTTGCCTGGACCAAGGTTCCTGCTAGAACCCGAGAGTTCGACATCACAGGACACCCACTTTGAACTGATTGACCAAAATGCAGACGTGGAGTTTCGTCCGGAGGTTGCAGCTTTCCTGACCAAGCTCTCAGGGACACAGCTGGACACCAAATGGTTTGAACATTTTTCCTCATGGGATCAATTGACAGGAGCTATAGCACGCCTGAAACATGTTGCCCAGAGTTTCCATAAACCATTACATGACTCAGGATGTGTTGGATGGCATCTTTGTAGGAAAGGGATGACAAATGCTGAACTTACCATGGCAGAGCACGTCATTATCAAAGCTGTGCAACATGAGGCGTATGCAGAGGAGATAAGATTTATCCAGCAGAAACAAGACTTACCGGCACATAGTTCCCTAAAGAATCTCCACCCTGTGACAGATGAAGAAGGTCTGCTGCGCGTGGGAGGCCGAATTGCTCAATCATACTTACCTACAGATGAGACTCACCCGCTGCTTATCCCTGGTAAGCATCACATTGCCATGTTGCTTATCCATCATCACCATGAAAGGGTCCAACATTAAGGAAGGCACTTTACTGAGGGCGCTGTGCGTGCAAGTGGCTTATGGATAGTGGGAGCCAAGTGAGCCATCAGCAGTCTTATCTTCAAGTGTGTGATATGCAGGAAATTGCGTGGCAAATTGGAGCAGCAGATTGCGAACTTGCCCCAAGAACGCTTGAAACAGAACCTCCATTTACCTATGTAAGCCTGGGTGTTTTTGGACCTTGGGAGGTTGTAATACGGCAGACACGTGGTGGCAGTTCCAACAGCAAGAGATGGGCGATATTGTATGTCCACAAGAGCTGTTCATGTGGAAGTAATTGAGTCGATGAGTGCTTTAAGCTGTATAAATGCCCTCCGCAGGTTTTTCTCAATCAGGGGACCAGTGAAACAGCTGAGATCAGACCGACCAACTTTGTTTGTGCTACTACACAGTTGAAGCTTGCCACGGATGCTGAAGAGGACAGTGTGAGAAACTACCTCTGCGCTCAAAGGTGTACTTGGGTCTTTAACCCCCCTCATGCGTATAACATGGGAGGCAGTTGGGAGCGGATGATTGAACAGCACGGTAAACCTTGATTCAATGCTGCTCCAAACTGGAAGGTCAAGGGTCACACACGAGGTTCTGTGCACGTTGATGGCTGAGGTGACGGCCATATTCAACTCTAGGCCACTGATACCAGTCTCCTCAGACCCTGAAGCACCACTGACCCCATCAATGCTGCTTACAAGGTATGTACTCTGCCTGCTCCTCCTGGAGACTGCTCAGAATCCAGTCTCTTGAAGCATCAATGGAAGAGGGTTCAGGCCTTAGTAGAAACATTCTGGGTAAGATGGAGACGGGAGTATTTGAGCACACTTCAAGCCAGGCAGAAGTAGCACACCAAAAAGCCAAGCCTCAAAGAAGAAGATATAGTGCTTCTAAAGGACAAGAAAACAGACAGCACAGAGAAAGGACAACACCTGTAAGAGAAGGGGGATGGAAGGTGGGGACAAAAGGGAATAGCAGAGGGAAACACCAATTGCAGAAAGCAACGAAACCTGCAATAGAACAGAGAGGGGGGCTTAGGGAGGAGAAAAACAGCAAACAAACAACAAAACA
Source organism: Micropterus dolomieu (assembly GCF_021292245.1). Classification (NCBI taxonomy): domain Eukaryota; kingdom Metazoa; phylum Chordata; class Actinopteri; order Centrarchiformes; family Centrarchidae; genus Micropterus; species Micropterus dolomieu. Next base: position 14,390,710 of record NC_060166.1, read on the forward strand.
AAAACATGATCTGAATAGGCCCAAGTTACTTTGTTCACCGCTGGCTCAAAAAGCCAAAGCTTTTGGTTCCAAAGAGGTTGGAGAGTTTTTGCATGCATCAATAATAATTTAGCACAAATTTCTATTGTGTATACTCCCCAACATCAGCCGCTCTTACTATCTTTGATCACAGCCTATGGATCATAGGCAAGTGATTTTGTCCAGAAATTGTAAAATTAAAATGGTAAAAAAATAAAATAAAATACAGTTACCGCATCCATTGTGTCCTGCGCTTCCAACTTCCACTCCCTGTGCATGCGCATCCATGTTGCCTAATAACAAACGTGCTTACAGTGGGATCACTGAATCTACCTGAAAACAACACATTTTAATTTCTGATCGGCTAAATGACTTATTTAAATGACTTATTTAGTAGGCTATAGGGAAAGCTATGAACTCTGCACAAAAATTATTGTCCATTAATTCAATATAGCGGGACAACTTTGAGGGCGTTATTTCATAACTTCTCAGCGTGAGAAAAACAAGGTCTGGCGTGTGAGCGTGTGAACTGGCTGAAATGCGTGTGTCTCACAGTAAATACGTGAGGCTTGAGAGCCCTGCAAAGCAAATGTGTAACAATTTGTTCTACTAACCAATAATAATGCAAGGCGGGGCAGCCAGCTAGATTAGCATGGATCTGGTGTTGTTTGCATTGTAACGTTTATTTTAGATTTATTTGTGCAACATAATGGTGCAGGTTAACAACACAGTGGAAGACCCGTTCAGTACAGTAATGTTACTTACTACCGACTAACTGTTGTACTGAAGTATGGCAACAATCTCATTTCTAATAATGCATCTAGCACATTAACCGTTTTTGTTATCATCCAATAAATTTAGCTATGCTGACTAGGGGATGAAGCGGTTACTGGTTTAATGATAAACTATGGTAAAATTACTGATGGTTAGTATTACCGTTTAGATTACTACTCAAAAACTCACAGTAAATACTGTCCAGCATCAACTAAAGTTAGCAACAGTCTCCCAGACGCAGGTACGCATGTGCAATATGCAACAAGGGTTTGTTTTATGTCAATGAAAACATGGCAGAAGGCCATTGGCAGAATGCAGGGTGAGTTAACATTTAGCTAAGTGCATGATGTGGGGACTTTGGAATGGGGGGACATGTCATGGTTTATGTGTCTAATTTGCTAACAGTAACTTACCTACTCTAAAAACACTACACGCTGTTCTGCTGCTGGATGCATTGTGTGTCTGCAGACTCTACTGACCCATTGCTGATAACATGTTACATAGTTTAGACACCTAACCAACATATTTTATTCATTTAAAATTCAATATAGCTTCAGTCGTCGAATTGGTTGTACAGTCGTCGAATTGGTTGTAAAAGTGTTATAACAGGAGACACGCTATAGACTCCTGTACAAGACTCATCTGTATTTATGTCAACTGTAGTTACTTACACTGTCTTATTTTGTTTATGTAAATTGCGCATAGGGCCATTACATATTCACATTAACATCTTTAATGTTAATGCACATTTAATATAGTTTTCATATGTTTACATAACAAATTGTTTGTTATTTTAATGGTTATGCAAACAAAAAGTGCACAGTGTTGCTAAATTTATTTGTGGTTTTAAATATAAAACTTGGCGAGTTGGTTATAGGGTGTGTATCAATACTTTTTGAACATTTTTAGCACATTTTTACAATACTGTGATGATACTAATAACCGTAATAATTTTGGTCACTGTAATGACTGATATATAAGATAATTACTTAGCCACTCCAGTGAAAGGATACACAATAGTTATTGAAAAACAGTTAATGCCGATGTATCATGTCGGCTAGATGCGGTAATGTTTTCATGCAAATACCATGGATTTGTTTAATGTTAAGCTGAAAAAAATATTACCTGGGTTTCCAGTAATGTGTGTAATGTCATCTCTTGTTATGTCAGTTTGTTTTGGCCGACTGCACACAAGGCACACGCTTGGAAAGTCAGTGGTTACAATCTGAAACCTCACCACTAGAGGCCACTGAAAGCTACACATGGCCCTTTAAGAATGAAAATATGTAAAATAGTGTGTTTTACAGTCCATCTGAAACATGTTACACCCCTGGAAAATGGGAGAAATAATCACTAGAGTGAAAGAGATGTTTCCTCAGCCAGAACTTTACTCTAAAGAGCTTTTAGAAAAACAAATGAAGTTACAAAAATACAACAACAACATTAAATGATTCTTTTTGTAGAGAGTACACACTTTTACATTACCATTTAGCTGACACTTTCATCCAAAGCGACTTACAATTGCTATACATGTCAGAGGTCGCACGGCTTTGGAGCAACTAGGGGTTAAGTGTCTTGCTCAGAGACACAACGGTGGATGGGTCACAGTGGGGGGTTGAACCTGGGTCGCTCAGACCAAAGGCATGAGTCATATTCATTGCGCCATCACCACCCTTTTACAGTTACACAGAATTTATTGTCCATTCCATTTGACATGGGAAGTCAGAATTTCTGAGTTCTAGGTCAAATATTTCAACACGAATGTGTCGGATAAGTCAGATTTCTGACTCGAAAAGTCAGGAGAGCCTCAACAACCCCAACCTCAAAATCCAAGATGGCTGCTCCTGGAATCAACAGTAGTGAAAGCTGTAGTCGTTTACTGTTTATCACACTTCTGTTTTGTTTTTTGTTTCATTAAATACAGTCCTGTCCAACTTGTATCTGTGGACATGTTGCTATGGTGTTTGTATTTGCAAAATGCTGCTTATGCATTGTTATCAACTAGTATTGCAATGGCCAGAGGCATCAAACCTTACCCAAAGGGTGTCAATCCATGAAAGGAAATAAGACTTAAGAGACTAACAATTTGCTATTATTAAAAATGATTAATAGTGGACACAGCTAAACTCTTGTAATCAAATGTATAAAAAACAATCATCTGTGAAATGGCAGATAAATGGCTTGATGCAAACAGGCAACTGTTTTCTAACACCTATTCTTTTCTAATATTATTGTTAAGACAAAATAGCTTATGCTCTGTAAATTCTTACACAAGTCACTGAAGTGCATGAAACATTATGTTGATAGTGCAAAATATAGGCTAACCACAATATGTGTACATGTGAATTCACAGTTGACACAAAATAGCGGCGGCACTCAAGACAGCTATGAGTTGCTCTGTGCTGCCAAGCAGAGACTTCGCTAACACACAAACACACGCACACACACCCACACACACACACACACACACACACACACACACACACTACTACACTCGGTTAAACCTAACTATAATTTACTCAAGTCACAAAGTCACAAAAAACTGTTAGCAGGTTATTAAAGTCATATTAACTTTGTTTAACACTGACAACTTCCTGAAAAATGAATAGAAATAATCAGAAATCTAGTCAATTATCTTATTATCTTTTTTTGGCATTATTACAGATATTAACATCACAGACCAGGAACTTTCTATAATTCTTAAACTTATTAACAGGCTATGCCAGTTATTATCTTATCACAAAAAATTATCTGTCACAAACACAGTAGCAATTACCACCACTGTCAGATGGTTTGTTGAATATTGCAAAAGCAGATGATTAAATTCAAAGTATTAAATCATTTTTTACTTTCAACGTTAAATAAATATCTGTGCTTATGATTAGTTACTATTATAGATTGAGTTATACAATTGCGGAAACAAATCCAAAGCCAGTGCAGGTCAGTTCTGTATTATTAGTGCGCCTCTCGGTCAACCCTTATTGACACACACAGTTGTTTTTCTCATGAGAATCACTTTCTCACACATCTGAAAACCTGCCTGGTGGTGTACTGCATTTAGAAAAACATTTAAATTTAAAGCTATGTTCCCTGCACATCATTTCCTTATAAGTTTCACATTATCTCAAGAGTAATTTATGTATGATGGTAAAGGCTTGGCTTTGGGCATCTGGGATGCTTAGACTTAGCGGCTCTTTCTGCCTTTTTAGTTAAGACCACTGGCAAAACACTTACAGTAGGTTAACTGAATATTATTAGTGTAGGCTGGTAATCGGCTGAATCAGCCTATTTTTTCATGTTTTTTTTCTGCATAACATCAGCATTTTACTTCTTTGAATAAATGCTCCATTCCCGTGTTTATGCTATCCCAATTCAGTGCAACGTATCCTCCACGGGGATGCTTCCCTAGGCGATTTGCCCAAGGCACTTTAAATGTCTGCCTGCTATTTCAAAAAAAGGAAAATCACAATTTTTGCAAGTTAGTGTGAGAACACAAACATGGCCATGTTTAAGTGTTGAAAAAAAGTCATGTTTTAATAAAGACATTTACTTATGTAATTTTTAAGGAACAATTAAATGGCATGTAAATGTTTAAGTTGATATGATTATTATTTATTTATATAATTATATTTTCTTTTATTCAAATAAATTTTTCCTGATTCTGATCAATTATACTAAAATATTCGCTTTCCAATATTGTCATGTCTAATCCATAAATTAGGACTTTAGTCTTCATGCCAGGCACCTCACCAACCTCTGTTTATAAAGATACTGGTCTACAAAATGTGATAAAAATACATAAATTTAGTTCTGTGGCTGATTTTTTCCCTTCAGCTGATGTATTCACTTCTCTTCTATTGACAAACAGAGAGTCCTCTCAAAGCCTGAGGGCAAATCCAGAGTTCACCACACTGCTTTTATTTACAACGCCCCATGTCAGGGAAGAGAAACAGCAGGAGTAATGCACTCAATGAAGATGTAGAGGGTCGGACTGTCAGATGTAAAACAACATGTACCCATTTCCCCCTCAAGAAGGGAGTCTAGCTTGATCAATGCAAAGCCCTATGACCCCTGACAAGCTTTCTTGAGGTGCATACTGCTGACCATTGCTCCTTACCTGTCTCCAAACAGGAAAACCAATCCATACTGCTATTTTGCATACCATGTAAAAACCTCAATTCCACGGCACAATTAGGATGAAATTCAAATGGGGAAGAATCAAATGACCCTGCCGCTCTGTAGCAGTGTAAACTTGACTTGAGTCAGAGAAGAGCCCCAGGCTTAAGCAGGCTGTATACTTTGCTTTGGGAACAAAATGATATCATATTTACATGTACAAAAGGACATATTTGCAAAGAATTGCTGCTATGATGTCGGGTTTGCCAACTGTGACATACAGTAATGGGATGCTTAGCACAGTATCTCAAAGTTTGTGATCAAAATGCAGTCAACATGTAGTCTAAAATATTAACTTTGTGTATCTGATGGGATGGCATCTACATTTCATTATTTCGACATTATTTGGAGTTCATCATGGCCGCAATGGTGCTACATGCTGTAATTTAACAAATAATACAAACCTACAACAAGCAGACTATAACAGAAAAAAGCATAGAAAGAAAAGTGTTTTAGTGCATTGTAGTATTTGGTATTATTTAGGAATTAGGAGGCTGATTAATAGAAATCAAATGGCAATTTGTACACACATTAAATTTAGCAACCACATGTTAGTTTGATTAATGACTGGAGAAGTCTGTGGCCACAGCTTCTTTTGTTATGCTTTCACTCTTCTTGAACCTTGCAGTTTTCCTTTTGTAGTTCTTGCTGTGCAGCTTGAATTTTACTTCATTTCAAAGCATAATTAGGCCTTAAGTTTATATCAGCAAAGTCAGCAGAGTGTGGTCCCAAGGAGAGCAAGTGTTCTTGAATGTAGGTGAGACTTCAGTAAAGCCGAAAGATTCAGATAAAGGAGCACAGTGCAGCAAAAAGCGATCCCTGGTGTTTTGAGCTTGACCTTGCAATGGAATAAAGGAAAATAGTAAGTGGCAATAAATTTATCTTTTTATTTATTTTTTAACTGTCAATGTGAGCATTGACAGAGATAATTACTAACCCTAGAGAGTCAGATCTGACAAAGGTAAAAGTGTAATTGTTCATTTTTACTATAGAGTAATTATTTGACTGAATAAGATAAACAATACATATATTCACATTGTTTTCCCTTTAATACTAAATAAAATGTAAATGCACAGAATGCCGAGGGTCCTTGTCTTAAAAAGTGCTCTGGATGAAAATGAGATGTCATCACGCTTCCAGCTTCCTCCCAACACCTTGCCATACTGTTTAATTCCATTCATTTAGATCCTCTGCTCTGCCACTTTGCAGACTTGATTAGAATGAGAATCTGAGGCATCAGGGCTAGAGATGTAACATCTCTGGGGAATCATCTGACTGACAAAGATTGAGTGGATGTCCTTCATTGAAAGACAACTGGCTGATTTGCTAATTTCAAAATACAAATTGACGGTAACACACACTTAACATACACATATATACTGGGACACACACACATCCACAGATAGCAGTGTTTCAGACCTTTCAGTGTCTCAACAGCGGATATGCAGGCCCAAGAGAAATAAACAGATATGTCACTTTCTATTTAGCTCAAAAACAGAGTGCCTGTCCATCATCTTAATGTGTCACTTTTTGAGTACGAGTGTGAGACTTAGCATTTCATGGGGAAGAGGCAAAAGATTTCATGGGTGGCATGGAACGAAAAAAAGACATGCAGTACAGCTTCAACAATTCAGAACTCCCTTTTTCCCATGGCAGCCATATTGTTTAAAATGTTACAATTAATATATTGATTTAATTATTTATTATAGTGTGTTTATTTTTCTCCATGACAAATACATTTTTTCTAAAAACAATTTAACATTCTGTGCCATGAAGCATTACTCATGTCCTCCAAATGGCACTTTTTCCTCAGCTCTTAGTTTTCGATTGATTCTTAATCTGTTCCTGGTAATTTTTAAGCCTTCAAGTTTCAAAGGTCACTTTGGAGCCCAACGTAATTAATTAAATTAGTTAGGAACTGCTGTTTTGCTGTGCGGTGCAAGATGTGCTCCTCGGTCTTTGACATGCAGGCTTGAGAAAGTACTGAATAAATAAGATTCATTGCCATTTCTCACTTGAAGAGAAGCTGCTGGCTGCTTGCATAGCCCTGTGTTTTGAAAGTCAGACTGATATGAAAATCAATCACATATCCACATGTTACAACACTCTGGCATACAGTAAGTATTAGTATTTTAATTGACTTGTATTTATTTGTTGCATAGTTACATTAAATAAGGCCTAGTTTGAAGGATGTATTTTAATAGAATTGTGACCTTGTGCCATAATAAAGCCTGTAAAAACCAAAAGTGAAGTTATAAAAGATGATATTTGCATAGGACTGCAAGCAGCAGTAAGTCTGCCACACTCATTTTTTTGTTTCTCTTACAATGTATTGCTTTTCAGTTGTTCCCATGATTATTAGTTGTAAGTTTACAGTTCATCGAATTGGACATGAAAGGAAACTCCACCAATTTTACACATTAAAGTCTGTTTACAGATCTTTGGTAGTACTACTGCATATGTGGGGAAAAAGCTGCTAAAAAAAGCCTTTTGTGGCCACAAAAGGCAGCTGTGCCAAATCTCAGTAATTGTGATCAGTTCAGTCAGCATTAGCTGCAGATGAATACTACAAGTTTGGAGTTAGAAAATAGTGGGCTTTCCAGACCTTTGTAGTCTACTCCTCGTCACTGTTTGAGGCTAGAGCTCAAGGCTACATTAGCCTCTACTAGTATAACACATCCCAATTTCCCACCACACTTTCTGCGGCCATGTTACATTGTAGGTAATTTAGGCACCAGGTTTTTACAAGAAAAAAAAAATGCCTGGAACAAATAAAATCATATTTCTGGTTTTGATGCATAGACTATTTTCAAACGTGTCCAATAATGTTATAGTAGTGCAATACTAATTAACTGTTATAATGGAAAATATTTTTTACATTAGATCTATTGTCTTACACACGTAGTGACTGTGGATTATGGTCATAGCTGGTATAGAGAGGCTGAAAAGAAGAGTTCCCAACTATACATCTACCGATGTTTCCCCAATGTATGGATATTGTAATAGAAGGCATGTTTTTTTTCTTTTCATTTTTTAAAAAGAATGTCAGAATGGCTGAAGAATTTGGCACTTACACTGGTGTAACAGGTATCGGTCAACATTGGAATGACAAGCAGGTGTCAGGTAGCAAAGGTGAAATCATTGGAGTAAACCCTTTATAGATATAACGCTTCAAAATTATTTGACATCTTCACTGTAGGATTTTGATCTAATTTAATATTAATGACAAGACAAACAAGATTCCTTAAGTTCAGCTCATCACCCTCAAATGTTTCATAATATTTAAAGAAAAAAATTAATTTAGGCTAAGGATTTATTGTACCAAGTAGGGGGACTGTGGGTTGTGGACATACAATTTTGTATGCCTGTTTACCTCATTTACCCTCATTGCTCAACCTTCAAGCACATAAGCTCCATTGTTATTCTTTGCATCTACTCATCATGTTCTTAGGCAGAATGCAAATCTGTTATCCTCTGGTCCAGCCGCAGTGGGGTTGTTTTTGTGTGTAGCTGTTAGTTGCACTGATGAAAAGACCACCTGTCATCTTCTGGCCCTTTGATTAGATTAGGAAGTCAAAGGGATGGATTAAATTGATATGACGTAGACTAGGCCCTCATGCAGTGCTTACTGTGTCATTATCAGAGCTCTGATCTAGATGTTGTAGGCATTACTGTACATTTTATATAAATAGGTTTGTCCCTCTAGGTCCTAGAATGTCAAAGTCAATAGAGAAATGTTCTTTTTGCTTTTGAAGATATTTTACCAGTAAATTAAAGGCTTTATGGTTATAGATTTTTTAATAAATAAATTCAGGTATGATTTAACTAAAATGTTTAAAAGAAATGAATGGAAATTAGACAAACATGAAAGACAACACAAACAATAATAACAATAATGGCCATGTTAATAAAAACAACCAAACATGAGTCTACAGCTGATCTGTGAAGCTGTAGGCACAATGAATGGTGCATTAACGGTGCTAAATGCTAATGTCAGCATGCCAACGTCACGCCGTGGCGATGCTAACATGTTGATGTTTAGCAGGCATAATGTTTGCTGTTGGCAGAAACTTCAACTTAGTTTAGTTCAATATTTCATACTTAGCACTAAGCACAGAGTACATTCTCAGAAGTTCCTTATGACATTGTAAAGTTGACTCTAATACAGAATTGACACATAATGAGGTAAGCACACAAACAATTAGGGAGAGCCACCTGTAGCAACTAAAGCTTCAATAATTTTGTACTTCTCATCTGCGAAAAAAAAAAAGCTTTAGGTTAAAGTATTTATTTATAATTTACTTAATGTTACACATTTTTACGTGTGAGGTTTTAATTTATGTGCATGAAGTATCAGATTAAATAGTATTTCTATCCTTGAAACCTGCTGGGCCCTTTAGTTTGCTAAATCTACAGTAGAGCATAGTGTTTTAATAGTACAACTTGGAGGGCTCTCTAGCCTGGCCTAAAACATAGAGAAATGCCCCCTATTAAATATTTAACAGGCATAAGCAGGAAACTTGTTAGTAAGTATGCAAGTGCATTTAGACATTTCATGACGTCTTGCATCATGGCTCCTTGAGTGAGTGACTATGAATCTAATTCGCCCCTGACAAAAATTGGATCCGAATGAATACTACAGCTCTGGTCTGGAATGCTAATGTGGTCTTTATCCATTCTCGAGGAAGGCTTGTTACGGTTTTCAAAATTCAGTGCCGTCAATAGAATTCAAGAAAGGCGTTGGTCTAAACTTGGAGGGGGGTGGGGGGACTGCACTTTTTGTTTTGTGGATGTCTGTGTTATTTGTGGCTATAGAGGCCAAACAGTTCCTATTCTCATTCTAATTGGATCTGCACCCTCTCTGTTTCTCCCATGGCAGCTCTCATTCCCAGACCTGAGTCTCCCAGCCTCCCAGCCTCACACTGCCACAGCCACCCAGACAGCCAGGCTGAGAGGCAGAGAGAGAGAGCGAGAGAGAGAGAGGGGGAGGGAGGGGTGAAGGAGGAGTCTAGTTGTGGAGCTCTATCCCCTGACTGTCTGCTACGTGAGTGGTAGAGCAAGAGAGAGAGAGAGCATGAGAGAGAAAGAGAAGGGGGGGGGGGG
>NC_060166.1:14400800-14447000 GCF_021292245.1 Micropterus dolomieu
GGGGGGGGGGGGGAGTGAGGGCTGAAGAGGCTGAGAATGGATGGGCAAGGAGAAACCGTGCGAGCGAGAGAGAAGGAGTGAGCGTGTGTACGCTCAGAGTCAAGCAGCGAAGACACAGAAAGTCTACAAGCTCACATCAACAAGAGAGCGTGCGAGGCAGAGCTGACCACCAGCAACTCTGAAGAGTGACACTGAGAGGAAAGAGACACAAAGAAAAAGCATCAGCAGAAGAAGAGAAGGACTGAAGACAGACTGCCAGCCTTCCACTGGTAAAAGGAAACACCACTAAGGGACTGTAGCATCCGTCCCCCCCAGCAGCACAGAGGAGCACTGTCTCATCTCGTGCATGTGTTTGTGCCTGCCAACTTCAATTTCACACTCGCCCACTGTTTTTCGTAGGTTTTGCCCTCTCCACTCCCCAGTCATGATCCCCTGGGTCCTTCTGCTTCTGTGGATCTCCGGACATGGTGAGTTTTCCAGATTAAGTTGCTTATTCATCACATCGCGCGTGCTTGTGATTGACTTGCTGGCTGGGAACTGTGTCTCTGAATTCATCTTGCTGTGATGTCTGCGCTCGGCCTGCCATCTGTGTTTTAACTGCTTATAATATAGCACTCCCACGTGCACTATGATGTCTGATGCAAAAGAGAAAGGAGGAAATGAGAGGAACAAGTCAGTGTGGCCGTACTGTGGTTAAGGAGCTGTGGATAGTTGTAGCATGCACTTTTCTCCCTCAGTGGGTTGTCATAGCTTTCCGACCAGCTAGTTAAATACTTCCTATCCGGGCTTGATATTGCCTGTCACACACACAGACACAAAAACAAAGTCCTCTAACCCCAGTCCATTTCAGTCAAGTGTTCAGTCCTGAGTCACATTGTTTTGAACTGACATCCTTTCCCCATTGAGTCCGACTACAGGGGCTCTGGTCAAAAGAAAAGAGGGAGAAAAAGTTGATGGTGAAGTGCTTGAGAAGACAGACTCATGAGTATAGCTTGGCAACCCTTTGGACAGTGTCTGCTGTTGTTATTTTTATTCCTAGACAGTCTGTTTGTGGACAGAATGAGGGTGGATTTGTTGTTTCCCCAGTTTGCCACCAGGTGGTTGTCTTTGAAAAAACAATAGAGGTGAGTAAAGTACAGCAGAACTCTACCTCTGTGGTGTCTGTGCGATGCACGGACGCACACAGGGCTGAATCAGACAGAGGATGTTTGTCAGCTCCTAGCGTCATTTCCAGCCCACAACAAGCGCCCTGGATTGCACTCCGTGGGTCGAGGTCAATGACACAGATACCACCTCCTTTCAAAGCGTGACCCCATCACATTTGACTACATTCTAAGAAGGGCACTGGCTGAATGAATGTGTGTGTCTGTGCGTCTGTGTGTGTGTATGGTTGTTTCCCAGAGAGAGTTGTAAGCTTTTGTTGAAAAATTGCACAAAAAAGGCAAACACCAGTCTTCTCCAATCTGAGGTCTCAGTTTATTGACCACTCAAAGTCAGTGACAGGCTGCTGCAGCAGTGGAAACAAATGAAACCTGGTAAACAAGATCATTTTGTACGGCACTGAATTCAGCTGTCAGTTTATAGCCTATAACAGAAACAGAAACAAATACAATTATTTACTAACTTTTCTCGTAAAACCAGGGAAAAAACAATAATGTTAGGGCAGACCAATTTGAACTGACTGGAGCGATGAAGCTTCTAATTCCCTCTCAGCATCTTCCGCCCTTTAACGGGTGTAGATCCCTTCCAAAGATGATGCCAGCTGTACTCTCTGTTTTCTTTGTGATTGTATGACCTGGTACAGTGACACAAGCTGAGTAAGCCGACCTAGAGAGTAGAATGAGTCAAGGCAATGGAAGCTTTCTCTCTAGGTCATGGCTTTTGTTTCGGGGGAGTTATAGTGCATCAGACATGGTACTGTAGATGCTGTAATTGTTCCTGATGTTACTGCTTTGCTGTGTTGTTGTGTCTTCCACTCTGTTAAGCATTTACACATTTTTGTATCCACAACTGATGTCTACTGTATATCTGCTGCCCTGCATTTTCATTTCTTACAAGTGTAGAGCATGAATAACATTGAATAAGACATTAAAACTGCAGAGTTGCTTTGATTTATTCACATGCAGACACACTTTGTTTTGGACTTTTATTCTGCACCCATCACATTTTCATTCACATTCTATCACAGGCTTAGCAGTTCAAGGAACAACGGACATATCTCAGATAGTACTAGCTGGAATAAGACGATTGCTACAACTGGAATGAGATAGGATTGCTGTGCATTTCAGCAGAGTTGATTACCATAATATAAAATACTGCTTTCCCTGCCAGGTAAACAGGGGATAACAACCTACCCTCTCTATTCACGGCCCTGGGGAGAAAAAAAGTGCTTCCCTGTAGCTTACTGTTGTTGTACAAATTACGGCTCTGTTTATGTGCTGAGCCGGTGTCAGCAGAAAGCTGCGAAAAACAATCTCGTTTTTTATGAACAGGGGGACAGAGCCATTGCAGTCATATACTTAGACACAGCTATCCTGCGAGAGAGTGAGAAAGAAAGAGAGCGTGAAAATGAGAGAAGATTCAGTCCATATGCAGAGGCACTGAGCAGTTTCCCCTCTCAACTTTGAGAAATAAATGGTCCAGAGCGAGCAAAACAGAGAGGGAGAATAAGGAGAAGGGAAGCTGTTGCAAGATGCTCCCCATTCTGGCTGTTACCGCATCTAGGGCACCTTTTCTTTTGCTGTCACCTCTCTTGTCTGTGACCGATGACACAGCACCAGTTAGGAGGATCTGGGAGACAGTCTCCAAGAACACATTCACCTCAGGCCACACTTGTCCAGGACCTCGTCCATCTCCTCGCACCACCTCCTCCCCATTCCTCCTCCCATCCAATATCTACACAGTGTCCAACGTCAAAGTCTCTCATATTCTTCACATGACTTTTGGTCTCTTGATTTCGTTTCTCACCTTGCAGCGCCAAATTTCTCTCTCTCTCTGACTAACTGTCCCTCTCTCCTTCTGTTTTTTTCCCCTGTTTTTTTTTCTTTTGCTGTGATATGCAGTAAGATTGAGAACCCTAGCCTCTGTCAGGGAAAGGATGAAATATGTGAGAGCATGATGTCCCGGTGGAGGAGGGGCAGTTTAAGAATAGTCTTGTACTGGATGTGCCATGCTCTGATGAAAATGTGCTAGAGAAAAATCACACATTGTCAATGTTAAGTGTATGGGCTTTATCACTCTGTCCCTCTGCCTCTCTTCCTCTGTGTCTGTTTTTCTTTCTCTAAATGACACCTTGTGAAATTAATATGCAAACTTGGCTATGAGCAATTTTTTTATTAAATGTTCTTTTTGTGCTATTGTTGATTCAGTGTTTGCCCACTAGGGGCAGTGCTGCTGCACAGGAATGGATTGCCAATCTTCTTAAAAATCTCCTGCCCCTTCCCTCCCCCCCCGGTCGCCTTCATCATCTCCCACCCTCTCATATATCTCGTGTCTGAACTCCCAATTTCACCACACAGCCAGACTAAGCTGTTTCTTAGTCCTGGAAAGCATGCCTTAGTACCCCCAACAGCTCCTTTTTCATTTACTGCTGTCTATTAACTGCTGTCTGACGTCTCTAAATCCTCTTTTCATGGGCGGGCTTTGATACATATTTCTCAACCAAAATATAATTAAATGTCTTTCCAATGTCATGTCTGGATATGTGGACAGAAAACTCATTCTCGCTTCTCCAAAGGGGAAAAAGAGAGAAATACAGCCCATTACACTGCACAACACTACTCAAACAGAAATACCAATTTTCAGCCTCATTATTATGAATATTTTTTGTAAGCAAGACATACTGCTGTCTAATGCACGGGTTATGACCATAATAACTCAGAGGTAATTAATTGATTTATACCCATATTGGAATACTAAAACCAATATACATTTTTCTTGCATGTTGTCAAAAGCTTTGCCATTCCAGCAGCCATATTTTCAACACCAGTAACATGACTAACAACCACAGAAAAGAGACTAAATTTGTTGGGAGCTTTGTCTGTACTCTGATGGGAGTCTGGCACAAGACAATTAATACGCCTGGTAGGAAACACAAACGTGTCCCTGTCCTGTTCGAGTGACTTACCCAGTCACCATACATGACAGCTGGTTTGAGTAATGCTTGCCCTGTCTGCATCATGCCATGCAAACACAGTGAGTGACAGATGATGTCATCAGTTCATGATGGGGCCCGGTGGCATGCAGTTTGTTTTCTTGTTTGTGCTGCATGTCCCATCAAGGCTATCCAGCTTAAGTCACCTCAGCCGCTGTGACCTCTGCTCATTTCTGTGCCACGATAGATTAAGCCCACTGTAATCCCTCTGAGCCGAGTGCCCTGTTGGATATTTATGGTAATAAGTAAACATATGAATAAATAATCTAAGAGGCTGCCGCTGGACAGCTGGAACTTGTAAGTCCCAATGTTTGGCAGTGGTTGTGGCATTAACGAGAGATACTATTTCCAAGAAAAATCAGTTTTGGCTAAGATTTGCATTTGGTTGATGCCCTGTAAAAAAAAAAAGACAAAAGGAGGAGCTTGGTCGACGACAGTCCAAACACTAGATTATTGCATATATCAATCAATCAATATAATTAAAATGATAGGCATGTGTTCATGTAAGAACAAAACCTTCCAAATATTTTAGTTGTGCAGTAAGCAGTACCAAAATGGAAATGCAGAATGTTAGTGAGCACAGTATATCCAGCGACTGCAGTTTAAATGAAATCCTCATTTCGAGTCAGGATTCAGATCAGCCAGGGAAGGGAGTATGATTAGTTTGGAGTGTTCTTGGAAAACCAGGCAATGATCTGCTTCCTCCCATGCAGTCAGTCAGCCAGTCAACAGATTCAAGCTGTTTACTGTTGGGCTTCATTATCCATCTAGAAGACTCTCTTCCCAGCCCCAGCAGTTTTCTTTAGTACCAACCAATCAACCCCCATGCCCCTCATATCCTCTCTCTCGCTGAGACTCTGCTGCTGGATCTCATTCCTCGGGGATGAATTTATCCAGATTGGAGCACTCAGTAAAAGGGCATTATCCCGGATTACATGTCTGTTGGGCGGCAGTGTTAAGTAATTCAACCAGATGCTGTTGTGATCACTGGGTCACCTGTGAAGGCAAGATTTGCATCTGCACTTCTTCATTCTGCTCTTTATTGTTGCATCTCCATCCATCTGAGACTTTATCCTTGGAAGACAGGGAGAGAGATGGTTGGAGCTGGATGATACGTAAAAAGAGCTATATGTAATAATACTGTTAAATGTAGGAAAGTGTGTGGAAGCTCTCTAACCTCAGGATTTTATTTGGTCACAGATTATGGGATGGATTACTGGCTTCTAAATTGCAGTTTAATGCACAGGAAACAACAGGCTATGTTTTTCTAACTAAAGACGGCTCCACAAGGCTCTGTGTGTGCAGTTGAGGGGGTGCTGTAAGTGGAGTAGTGGTGGATCATACTGTGTTATTTTTCCTTCGAGAGGACAAAGCACTGCCACAGCGGGGCTTAAAGAAAAATGTTGGTGTTTTTAGCTCACTGTGTCTTGTCTCTGCTAATCCTATCTCTACCTAGCTGAGGTTCTGATAAATAGAAATGTTTAACTTGCTACTGGGATCTGTGAAATCTTGTAGAACACAGGTGCGCAACGAGGTGGGTTCAAACAATGGAACTATACAAAGTTTGCTGCTTTCTTGTCAAGACATTCACACTGAGAAAATGTTCAACTTAGATTTTCAATTTATCTCACAATCAGCCTTATCATATCATAAAGCCCTACCCTTTTTAACTAGCTGGAAGTATTTTTTTTTTAAATATGGGTGACGCCAGTGAGCTTAACTCAACGTTTTGGTGAGCAAAACAAGAACACAATGTTATGTGGGTGAAAAATGTAAAATGTGTGAACAAACGAATGATGAAAAAAGGAACCTTTGTCCATTGCCATTATGCAAATAACATCTCACCCTTTTGTTAGTTCAGTTTAGTTAACTACGTACTCTGTCATCTCTGCAGTAATTTGTACGTGTACATTAGCCAGATTTAAGGTTAAGTTTACATTTATACATGTACATGATCAGAGATGTCGCAGTGGCTGAGTAGCATGCTGAGTAGCATACTTAGAGGTTGATACATGTTGATGCACTTCTGTGACCTACAGAAACCTGTGTGCCATGCAAGGCAGACTACCGTAAAACTTCAATTAATAGCCGAGTCCCAAATAGCCGTCTACCCCGTTTACTGGCCTGGTGTGGGAACACATTTTGACAAATAAACGGCTGCCTCAATTTAACGCCTGGTCTAGTTTTTATAGAAGTTCTTTGGATGTATAAAACCTCTTAAACCTCGCGTGGTTGCCCGCTTTAGCTGCTTCTAAGCTGCTTAGATCGTTAGCACAAATATTAATGTTTAAACGATCAATATGTCAGTATGGAAATGCTATACATCGTTAGTTTGGTTAGATTCTCCACAATTCGTTCATTTCATTTAAGGGAGACAACAAGCCCCAAAGTCTAATTCTTATAGATTTACCGGTGTAACCTGCCTGGTACAAGAGAGGAAAGGAAAAAAAGTGCTGACTGCCGTTACTTTTGAAGCGCTCGTTAAGTCACTCGTTAAGCCAGAATGTGTCCGTTCCTTGATTATTTATATTCCTTTAGTCTGTTAGGGTCCACCTATCAAAAGAATCAAAACAGCTTTTCATAAAAGTTGTGAATCATGTCATGTGAAGTCCATCACTCTCTGTCTGCTAACTTCTCTCATCCTCCACCGTGTTGTTGTCGTGATGTTACTTCAAAATAAAAGCGCATAAGCTGTCTGTTGGAGCTAGATCAAGTGAATGACATGTATTTGATATTATTTGATAATTTTTATACAAGTATTATTCTGTTTGAAATAAATAAACTGTTTCAGTATTGTGAAAAAGGAATTAAAGGCCTGTCCCATATGGATCTCTGTCCCAAATATAGGCAGGGTCAATTCAGTGATTTTAGCAAATAAAAGCCCAGGCTATTATTCAAAATTTTACGGTAATTTGTTCGTGAAAAACATTCATGGATAAACTGACCGTCCTGGCCTGAAACATTCAGTCCCATTTTTCATGTGTGTCACTATTGCTTGAAACATCTGTGATTGGACCAGCCATCCAATGCATCGACTCGATTGTGAAAGGCTGTGTTAGGAATAGAGCCTAGAAGATGCATGTGGTGCTTCAGCACAGGAGGCACTTGAGGAATTGGGTTGCTGATCTGATAACGACTTCTTAGTGTTTGGCGGGAAGTTTCTGGGACAGCTCAATATTACACCTGGATGAACTCACCCTCTCTACTCTCCTCTAGTTTTCTTCCCATCTCTTTCACTGCTTCTCACTGTCCTAACATTCTCATGCCATATATTCATCACAAAGGACTCATGTGGAACAGGTTTCCATACTGCACACTTCACATGCATTTTCTGTGTGTGTGTGTGTGTGTGTGTGTGTGTGTGTGTGTGTGTGTGCATGTGAATATGTGTGGTGTCTGTGCATTTGCTACTGGCAATTACAGCTGCAAGCCTTGAATGGTAATATAAATGCAAATCAGCCTTTTAACTTATACAAGCAGAATCTGGGGAGGGAGAAGCTACTCACCTGTGGATGAATCTGGTTGTGTCTCTGCCTGCCATTAAAAGTTCTGTGCATGTTTTGAAAATGACAATGGCAGTAGATTGTATGTACAGTACTGCCGTATGTAAGTTATCCTTGGGGCTGTGATATGTGTCCAATATCCAATATAATAATAAAGTCCACTCTTGGGAACAGTTGTAAAACACCTTGGTGTAGGACAGTCACACATACAGTAGTGATGTGCCTCTAGCATTACCTCCTTGTATGTGTGTTTCCATTGTAGTAGATACATCTAAAATGTGCTCAGCAATTCTAAATGGAAGGGCTCAGTAGGTTCTACTTAATAGGAAAACACCTCGCTCTATGGTACTGAGCACCGATGTTGAGAGGCACTGATAAGGCTCTGATACCAAAAGATGTTTTATTCAACGAAACACATCAGTACGGAAATCCAAAGCGGCCATCGATTAAATTTTTTTTTACTCCGTTTTCCCATGATAACTGGATTATTATCTCTTGATATTGAGATAATGAATGTCGTTTAATAATAATAATAATAATTTTCTCGAGATCTTGTGATAACAAAACAGTAGTTCAACACAAGGCTTGGTAGGAATGTTTCTCAGTGATAATTTCAGTGGGGTATTCAGTGTCACTAGTTAGCTCAGTTGGCAGAGCGTGTGTTCAATCCTATTTATTTTTATTTTTTTTCATAATTCTCTTCAACAAAGTTCTTATGAAGAGACTGTTTCACATGCTCACAATAAAGCACGCGCTGGGCTGTGCGCATCCCGGGGATTGGTCCACATCTGTGGCCTATGGACTTTTTATATCCCCATCATTCCCAGGCAGAGGAAATTCATCCGCTTCTCATTCAGGGGAATCCATTTAATGTTACACATTTCCTGATGGCTATTTTGGAACCTTTGAAATAGCCGTCGGGAAATGTGTAACGTGATTGGATTCCCCTGAATCTCTTCATATCAACTTTGTTGAAGAGGATGATAAAAACACAAAAAAGAATTAAAAAAAGCTGCTGGTGAGTGGGAGTCAAACCCACAATCCTTGGATTATAAGTCCTGTACTCTACCAACTGAACTAACAAGTAACACTGTAAGTGTCTTGGAAATCATTCTAAAGAAACACGCCTGCTGACCCTGTATTCAGCTATGGTTTGTTATCCTGAGATCACAAGAAAATGATCCCGTTATCATGAGAAAACAACATTCGTTATCTCGAGATCATGAGATAATTATCCTGTTATCACAGGACAACAGAGTAGAAAAAATATTTGAATGGATGGCCGCTTAGGGCTTCCGTACATCAGACACAATAGGAGCACAAACTTGCTCTTGATGCAAGACAAAACTTTTACAATCTGCAAAGGAGGACTGTGCAACTTAGAGAATGAAAAATGTCTAATGCTGCCACCCTCCCCAAACACTCCCATACACTGTGTTGATGTGCATGTATTTCGTTTTTTTCACCAGATGCCAAATGAATCTTTGAGCCACCTGCTTGTCCCACTAAGACAATTAAGCAATTGGGAAGAAAGGGCCATTCACTAGTGGTGATCGCACTGTTAACATAGGAGCCACAACCTGCCCTGCATAAACCCCCCCCCCCACATAAAACTCTTTCAGCACCACTAATGTTGGCACTGTGCCTATTTGTGTATTTGTTGAGGGAAATGCAGGAGCATTTCTCACCAGTCTTAGGAAATCTGTGACACGGGATGCTTGGTTTGCATGTTGATAGAAAATCCCTCTATTGCTCTCCAGACAAATTCAGTGCCTGTGGCTCTGTGTCATTATAGTTGACGAGGCAAAGCTTCATCTGGCACAACCATCATACAGAAAGACACACATATACACACATATGCACACACACACATTCCATACCCTCTCTTGCATTACCAAAGAGCAATCTGCCAGAGCACAATAGATGAGGAACCCTGCAGCATGTGAGCATTGAGGTCTGAACAGTATTGATATGTTTTAAAACATGCTATAAATAAAGTTTTGTATTGATTCTCGAACATTAATGTATCCTAATATAGCTGTTGATTTGTTGTTTATAGCATGTTTTTTCAACGTGATACTGCTAGGATTCACTCACTGCTCTCTGTAATACATGGCCTATTTTTATATGCCATAATAATGTGGCGTCACAAGCAGGATAAGCTGAAGGCAATCCCTATACATATATCACTACTCTGGGTCTCTGCCACATCACACCTGTCAGCCTCTTAGTTCCTTTCTTTTCTTTATCAGCTGGACTCCTCAAGTGGATGTCAGAAACCTGATGGAGTAAACAAAGTGAATTAAAGTATAATTAATTTTTTAGAGGCCATTCCAATATTCACTTTGCTGATTTGGAGGCTGAAGAGGTCTTGTCGCACTCTCTGATTTTTATTTTATTTTATCAAGTGCAATTTAATATTGTGGAGGCTGGCCCGGGCACTGAAAAAATGCTAATGCACATTGGGGAGTTTAAATGATTTGCTATCCTTTCAAATCTGTTGGCAGGGGTTTCAATCTGGCTGGCGTCCTAGGGGAATTCACAGTGGTCATTGCTCAATCCCTGGGGGACATTACTGCAAATCACAAAGGAGCATTGAAGTCATTTCAGTTTTCCACTTTCCTTTGGCCACTGACCAATGCTAAATAGCAGAGGACTGGCTCACAGTACTGGGCAGGGCAACCCCCTTGCCTCTTTCCGTCTCTAACCTTTTAAACCTGATTTAATCAAATCAAAATACCACAGGGCAGACCCATTTGAGACAACCTGAAGACAAACAGTTCAGGAAGAACCAGAAGGCCGTGGGGTGAACCAAGGGCAAGGCCATCCATTACTTCCTGTGCAACGAAGAGTGCAGGGACACAGAAAATGCCTGCGGTGCAAGATGATGAACAGACTCCACATCAGAGATTGGATTAGAGTGGCAAGTGAGAGAACCCTAAAAGCCATGTGCAGTTTATTGAAGCCTTATCTAAAGCGATAATGTTACTAGTGAAAGGCCCAAGTAATGATGGATGAGTGGACAGCGCCCTTTAAAGAACTAACATCAGAAGAGATTGGTATGGTGGATAGGCAGGTCCATCATGGTCAACTCATCTTCCTTTAAGAGCAGGAAGTAGGACCAATGGATAGTTACTGTAATATGGACTGTCAATTGCTGGCACCCTGGTTACCCTGCAGTGTCATCATCACAGGTGTACCTAGTTTGGAAAGGCTCAGTGCTCAGGTTCACTGCAATTTAGGTCCCATTTCATCACTGATACCCATGAGGCATTTTGGGGAAAATGGTAGCAGTGTTACTGCTGAAATGTGTAGCCTCCCTGAAAGCACTGATCTATGCAGTGGTTGGGTTTGTGATATATGAAATATATGTTTGACCGTGAATCATCTTTATACATACAATTATTTTTCCATGGGGGAATGCAAAGGTCACAACTGATGCTCACAGAAAATAGAGAGAGAAAATAGAACATACATCTGAAGGATTTCATGGAGTCATTGGGGGAAAGCAAAGTAGCATTTAGGTAAAAATCCTTTTCTCATTTTTTCAGGATGACAACAGGATTTTCTCTCTGCTGGGAGGCAATGTTATCTAACAGTAGACGGATGATGGTATTGACAACACAATGCCTTCCAAGGTAAACAAATATATCTAGAGCATGGGAAAGAAAGTGAGAGGAGAAGAAAGAACAACAAAGAAAGAAAAAGAAAAGGGAAATCTCAAAAGAAGTGCATTCTTGTCACAAATTAAAACATATCTGCGTCCTGCAGCCATAATCCTTAAATGCCAGCGCATTTGTTGTCTGAGTAGAGTATTTGTCCGTATGTGCAAAAAAAGTACAAATGTGATTATTCCTCGCTTTCGTTGTATGCTAATTGTATTACTTCACATTGTTCGCCTATCGTACTCTAAACAGCTTTGGTTAAACTACTCCTGGTTTTTGAAAGGACACAGGGCTGTTTGTTTTTGTAGTAGTAGAGTAACATAAGAAATTCATTATTATTTTTAAAAATACCCTTGTGTGACTTTAAGCTTATGGTTCACTGTGATCTAGTTAGGAAAAGTCAATGCCTCTGTCTCAATATTGTGTGACAGCAGCACAGCACGACATTAAAAATGCAGAAGGGCATCTAAAGATGATCGTGGCAGCACACAGTGGGAAGTTCAGGGGTGTCACTAATCCCCCCATCACCTCCAGTGCATGGCCCCAAAACTTTAGATTTAGGTTTATAAAGCTATAAGCGTGAATTATTAACAAGGCTTTGAGCAAACTGCATTTTTTAATGCAGTTTGCTCACACCCAGCTGTACAAACTCCAGCACTGCCTCATTTAAAACACGGAGAAACTATCTCATAAATTTATGTTGGATCTCCTGCAGTCCAAAGAGTCTCCTCCAGATGGGTGCGCTCCACATTGAGTGGAGAGTAAATGGCTTGAAGTCTACTTTCAGTCCTCATGTGCAGGCTCTCTGTAACTACTCAGTGCTTTGATATTTCTCTGTATTGTAGTTGTTTTTTGTTTTGTCTTTTTACCCTTGATTACCCCACAGTATATGATTCATTAGACCTAATTTATTTAGTGAAAACCTACCTGTTTTTACTACTTTCCAAACTAATTTCTAATACAGCGAGGAGAGACTGATACAAGTAATATGTGCTGAAACCCTTTAGAGTCTTCAATACCTAAGACATTTTTCAAATACAGAAAAAGTGATATGTCCGCTCTCTGGCATTATCTGAAGGACAATCCTTAAAAGACAGCATCGTGTGGGTCTGGTGATTGGCATTGTTGTTGTTTACTCCAAAGCAGACATCTTTTAGCTTCTCCCTCAGCTCTGATCCTTTTGATCATCACCTCCATATTGGATATAAAATAGAGAATGAACAGCTCTGCAATACAAGTCACTTTCAGAGTTCTGTGACTCTTTGAAGGCTGCCAAACAAGTGTCTTTCATCTCAAAAACCAGCAGCTGCCTTGTACAAAAGGAGGAACAGGATGGAATGAGAGAGAAAAGCAGTGTCCAGGGCTTGGAAATGAAAAGTGAAGATTGTGGGGTCTCTTTGTGATCGCATTTCCTCTTAGGCCTCCTGTGAGTGAAATGACATGTACTTCATACAGCACTGATGGTCGGGCATCTGTCAAATATCCTGAGCCTGAAGAAATTTGAGAACAAAAAAAGTGCATTTAGCAGGCCACGCTGACTATTATCTTTCTAAAATGTCATGCTAATTCCTTTCATAGTTAATTAGGTGACAAACCAAAAATGTGTTGACGCATGAATGGCCCCAGGTCCTCAACAGGTGATACAGAATGAATGTTATTGAAATCCATTTCTAATTTGATTCATCTTCCTTTTTCGCTGAGAGCCATTCTAGCCTTCTTCTGTGTTAATAGTGGTTATCATGCTTTGAAGATTCTGGTATTGTTGCTAATGCAAGGCATGCATCAGGTTGATTTGAACAACAAAGATCCTGACCGTTAGCATGGAGAGAGAAAGCGGAACATGGGGTGAAATAAAAGGAAAGAACAAACAAATCTGAATGAATAAGTTTTGTTGTGGAGCAGCCCACAATGGAAGAAAAAAAAGAAAAGAGGCTCACACATCCAGAATCTATTATCCTTGAATTAATGATGGAACAGGAGCAGTAGTGTTCCCCCACTGAGACATGAACCAGATTTCAACCCAGAGCTCCCTGGAGGTGAGGGCCGGCATCTCTCTGACAGGACATCTGGTCCCTGAGCATGGCCACCAGGGGGTCGATGTCGCCACCTTAATTGTAATGTCTCCCTCTTTCTCCCTGTAAAAAACTAGGGCAGCTTTCCATAAAAGGAGAAGAGGAAGGGGGGAGCCACTATTTGCTGGGCCGGGACGGCATGCCACATCATTTAAGCTGACAGCTCTAATACATTACAGCAACAGATCGCTGTGAACAAACAAAGCTTAATGGAAATAAAGTGAGAATTATCAGCCAAGGAATAAAAGAAGAAAATAATTAAATTAGTGCAAGGGGGATGGATGAAAAGATGTCAGGCCTTCATAACACAAGCATTAAATGGGCAAATTGCCACTTTGAGAGATAGGAAATGTTTCATTCTCATCATTGCTTCTGTTGAAAATGGAAAATAATGAGAATCCCTGAGCAGACCTAACACATGTCCCTTATCTGAGTCCTCAAAATCCCCCCCCCCCTCCATTGCTTCTCTCCTCCCTCTCTCCTTGTTTTGCCTTCCAGAAAAACAGTCTGCAGATTGTTCTGCTCTGTAGGACCCTTGCTCCATCAATTCAGCCAGGCCAGAGAAAGCCTGGAAGCCTGTAGTTAAAATGCTTAGGCATGTGGAAGAGAACGACAAGAAATGGGAGGAGGGTGAAATGGAATGTCAGGGGAAACGTTTGTCAGGTGCTATCAGAATGAAAACTGTCCATCTATAGACCCTTGAAAGAAAGACAGGTCAGAGAGGGTCCAAATGGACCACTCCAACTTTGTGATTATGTCTAGGGGAAAAATAAGCCAAATCCATAAGAAAGTACAACCTGCCAAAATGTGCAATGCAAAAGAACCACAAAATATGCAACAGCCCCATCAGAACATGAACTGCCAGGTGCACAGTAAGTGTTATTAAACTTAATTTGGAAGAATGAAAGCTCCCAGCTTGGCAAAGTGAACACACTGCCTCTAAGAAAAGACAGGGATCAGAGTGTGAGTCATGGCTGGTTCTGTTTCATAGAATACAAGGAAAGCTAATTGAAGCAGTCTTATGTGAATTTAATGATTCGTCACCATGGGAAGTAAAGGTCAATCACAGAGGTTTTACTCTATCCTGTGACTTTGTTTTTCCATCAGCCACTTATGTGAATGAAAATCTTTTTAGTTTTTTCTTCCTGTGCTCATATTTACATTCACTGAGATACAGGCTACCTAAATCCAGTGTCTTGTTTTTTACATATTTCATTAAATAAAAAAAGACATGCGTTTAATTTCATTACATTGAATTACTAATATTTGAGTTTTATTTATTTATTTATTTGTAAAGCTATGCTCATCTTTGTTAGCAATGATATCCCCCTTTTAGAAAAGGGTTTTTGTCCAAGCTTAATCAGGTCCCCAAAGATAAGAGACTGAGGTAGTAAGATTACCATTTGGCTTTTCCACAAAATAAAAATCTTTTTTTATTTCTCAGAATAAGTGGAGTGGTTGAAGATGCCACAGGGGTGCTGTTGTGTTGCTGAATTAAATAGTGAAGCATCTGAGCCCTGTGGGGAGGTCCTTAACCACGGGCTGAAGTTTTCTCTAGCCCACTTTGTTAGCCAGAATGTAATGGCCCTGAGCCAAGGTTAGTCGGCACCATGGACGTAGAATCCCATTGCTTTTTTAATGAGCTCTGAAAAAGATTTCAAGAGGTCAGACACCACGAGACTCTGATGAAAACTAATTGAGAATGTCACTCAATAACAATAAACCAATAAGCAGAAGTGCTTCCTCTTTATGCATGGGAGCTGTTTGAGTAAGCACTTAAAGTGGAACGAGGAGGGTAACCAGGGGAGAGGGGTGTGAGGCATAAGATGTGTGCCTGGGGGATACTGTTCGTCCTGCTTTTCAGCCACATTTTGTGCCTATGTATGTCTTTGCATATTCTCGTTTGTGTGTGTCCTTGCATGTACCTCTGTGCATCTACGCATACCTATTGATAGCATACACTCTACAGAGTTTGTGCACTTAGTCTTTGTGTGTGTACTGTATACGCATGTGTGTGTGTGTGAGTGTAAAGAGACCACAGAGGGTCGTCCAACAGAGAGCACTGCATTTCGAAAGGTGCCAGAATGAGTTTGTCACAGAGAGCGTAAACTTGAGGAGAAAGGGGACTGCGGAGAGAGAGAGACTTTCCCCAGGCACCCAGAGTCTGTCAGACTGATTAAGTCACACCGCTGGAGTGAGAGTTGGGAAACTGAACCGGAGCATGCTAGGGGAGCATGGTATGACAGCAAAGAAATAAATAAATAGCAACATGTAAGTATTAACATGACTGCATGTCACATGTGCACTTACTTATACCTGACCCTTGAGACTCATGCTGGGACACTGCACACCAGCCTGCATCCCATCATCTCTGCAGCCTCCTCACCCTCCAGCGACATAAAGCAGGTCAGGGGCATCTTAAAGTTCACAAAATGCAACATGACAGGACAACTCTAACATATGCCTGTGTGACAGTGAAGCAAATAGATGACTGATGGTAGAGCAATGTGTCTTAAGGGGAAGGGAAAAAATGCACTATAAGGAACGCTGACTTTATCTTTCTCTCCCTTCTGCTTTGAGTTTCTTCTCAGACACGCGTACAAAAGAAATGGGCCAACATCTGCATGTTTTAACGTAACAATGTATTGATCTACAGTATATGTATTTCTGTAACATGAACACATACAAAACATCAGCCCATTCGCAGGCCCAGTCTGTCCATCACTGTTGCTGTGTGTGTCAGAAATGCCAAGAACCTTTGAAAAATAGCAAGACTACCATGCCACGTGGCCCTATCATCCACCAGACTAAAAGATGAACTCTTCGTCTTTGTTCTGGGCACACTGGCTGCTCTGAGATTTGCTACTTGGTCTCTGTCTCTCTCAGCCACACCGAGGAGCACTGCAGCCTTGTTGGTATATAGCAGAAGGGCAGCATCATTAACAATACTGAAGGCTACATAGAAAACTTTTGGCATAAAGTGCAAATGAGACAGGAGATAGAGAACTGCTTCCAGCAATGCTCTCGCTAAAGCCAGGTACATGTTTGATATTGCTCACCAGCTGGAAATGTAAAAAAGGCTGCTATCTCAACTCAACCCACAACTGGCCACCCCCATACTGAAATTAACATCACTCGTCCTCTCCTCCACAGGCTCTACAGTCCCACTACTATGCCAAAGCACAATCTATAGCACCTCTAGCATCAAATGCTAATTGCACAGTATTCGAAGAGAGAAAAGGGCTCCCCGAATTAAGAGTCATTTAGCGTGAGACTGAGTTCAGCCCAGCACTGCGATGCCTAAGAGCTAATGTCTCTGCTATTGTGCATAGAGCTCGGAAAGTCTGAAAATGCACTCTCTCCACATTATAATGCAAATTCAAACCTGTGCTAAGCTTCACTAGTAATTACCATGACAGAACAAAACAGCACAGTTAATAGGTTTAAAGTATTCCATCAAACAAGAAACAAGAAAACTACCTTTGTGAGAAAATATAGCTTTTGTCTGTGTTCAGGGCCCAAAATCAATGTGTACTAAACAGCACTTTGGTCTTTGCACAGATTTTAATTTGTCAGACAAGAACTTGATTCAGCTGTGTTTCTTTCAAAGGGAATTGAAACAAATAGATTCCTCAGTATTGAGGAGCACTGCAGGAAGTATTCCCCCTCCTTTACACTGGTGCAAACAATGGGGGCAGTGTGCGCCTTTGATCAAGGGCATGTCTATGTTGATGACAATGAGAAATCTGCAGGCTGTCCCAAGTGTGTTGTAACCCTACCTTCAAAGTACACTTGTTTTTCCTTCCCCACATCCTCTTTTCTGCAGCTTTTTTTTACTGCGTTGACTGAATCTTTTATTTGTCAAGATCAGTCAGCAACACCAACAAAGCATCATAGAACTGAAACTGCCGATTATACATCTTGATGATATTTTGGTCCAAATGGTGATGCAAATAAACATGTGAATAAATGACCTATTAACTAATGTGGCCACTGAGTCTACGCAGTGTACTATTGAGTATTTTACTGTGAGTGGATGTGTGGTGGAAATGTAATCAGTGTGAGAGGCTTCCTCTTTCTGGTCTATCCCCAGTTTTCTTAGGGCCATCCACTGTCACTTCATTGTGCCCTCTGCCTGAGCTGTTTCAGCAAGACGGGCATTAAAAGCAATCCTCGACGACTGGGAATGACCCCAGTGCTGTGGGTGGGTCAGGGTCTGTGCCAGTGACACCAGCTGGGTCCGTCTGCCACTTGCAATACATACTTGGATACAATCATATAACTACAGACAGCATGTGAGGGTCATAGTGACAAACACTGGAAGAACCACTGTGATGGTATCACAGAGCTCTCTGGTCTATGTGACTTTGTATGTAATTGGATATCACCTCTAACTGATAATGGCCTGATCTCTCTAATTAGGCACATAATGTGTATCGGTGTACTTGTCTTACAATTGAGCCTCATGTTTTTAACATATAGGGGCTTCATTAGGAACCTTTCCAATGTGCCTGCCTTAAATAAGGCTTTAATTAAGACTTTCATTAGGCTTTAAGAGCTTGCACATTAGTAGACCCTCACATATAAAGATATAGGTATTTGGACACTCAGCCTTTCAATTCAATTCAAAGAGCTTTATTTATCCATTAGAAACTTCTTCCGTGCTGAGCATCAGTACGTGTACGGTTCCACAAACACAGCACAATATACCACACGCACACATTACAAGGGCCTTTGCATGGGAGGCAACTATCAAGTGGCAACAAAAAAGGAAATGTTGTTTATTGCACTGCAGAGTGAAAGACTGTCATCCCACTTAACACCCACAGACATCTGGGTGAGGGTACCTGATCATTAAAACCTATACCTTTCTACAAACGACAGTAAGTCTGAGCTCCCATTAGTGGAGTGTAAAGGCTGCAGTATTCACTGCAACACACAATACTCATTGGATGCATCGAACGACAAACAGATGATTCTTTTATTAGCGCCTTTCAAGCAATGTTTATCCTGAAGTTGACACTAGACAAAAGGACAGTGTTAATAAAATCAAGATGGTTTTCCTCCTTTTAAGCATGAATCTGCTTGCTGTACCCTATGGAAATGTGTCTTTTGGAGTATGCATCAATTATCTTGCAGTGCTGACATTTTGAAGAAAAGATACCGAAACCCCAATCTTGCCAGTAGTCACTTATCTACAGTGTGTTGCTTTGGATGACCCGACGAAACGGCAGAAAAAATGTTGCATGTTGTCTGCTTCATGTGCCTAGTTAGACTGATTAGGATCTGAGGTCTTTCCAATAAAACAAAAACTCCCAATTCACTTATGCTCATTACTTATCCATATTTTGGAAGTTGTAGGTACACAATTATGTTACTCAAAAATTTAATGTAGCATACTAAAATATGGTTTTGAAAACCTTTGACAGGCTGTGTAATGTACATTTACATGTTCACTCTCACTGTCAGCTGGTCAATAAAACAATAAAACACAGCAGCGTAATGAAAAGAAAATGCCCACGGAGCCAGACAGGGAGCGACAGAGCCAGCTTGACTCTTTAATCCAGGCACCTCTTTTTCTTTCGCTTCTCCTTGCAGAGTGCTCTGAACCAGCTGCGAAATTGAATTTTCCACCCCTGTGTGTACGTGAACCAGCCAAGCACTGCATTGTCAGAGTACTCAATTAGCTCCCAAGGCGGAAGCCAAAATGTTTTCCAACAACAAATGTATTCTTCATAGGGCAAGTTCTCATTAGCATAATGCTTCTATTCCTATAGCACAAAGTTAGACAGCCTTCCCAAGGTTGAAAACAAAACCAGCAAAACCAGCCTGAAGCTTTAATATCACTGTTCCTCCATGCCATATCATATCATACTTAGGGGTAGTGTAGCCTACATTGAAGAGAAATGCTGACCTCTGTTTAAAGTCTCGTTAACATTAGTAAATATACCTCCTACCATCCTGGAATCACATAGCAGAGACATTCTGTAAGGGCCTGCATTCATTCCTTTTCATCTCATGCTCAGGTTTTTGTCTGAATTCACACGATACAGAGAGCACTCCTTTGAGTCTCTTATAACTCACAAAAACAGATGTTGAAATGCTCTTGTCCTGTTTTCTCATCGGGAAAAGCTGAGCAAACAGAATACAAGTCCTGTGATATATTAAAAACAAAAGAGATTCAAGCCTTTAAAGCCATATAATACTTACTGAATGTTGCTGTAATTTTGCAGAAAACAAATCGTGTTGTTCACTGAATGTGCTGACATTGAAACAAGTTGGCTGAAGCATTAGAAATAATCTGCACTGACAAGTAGCTGAACAGTTCGCCGACAAAGTGACATTGAAGTCACGCAACTAGATAAACTTTTTTTTCCCCAGCTGAATCGCTGAAAGGAGGCAATAGAAAAGAAAAACAAAAAGCAAGTCTGGACAACTGGAGTCAGTAGAAATGGTAACTACTCTTACTATCCACGCACTCACTTTTGTTTAACTAAAATGGCACATCTGCAATGCATGTAGCACAGGGGGTTGTAATCTTGCCTGACAGTGCCCCATAATGCCCATTCAGACTCCTTACTAAGGTGCCTCCGACTCCACATTTAGAGGTCCTGTGTTTGTCACCTGCTCTGGGGCTTGTATACCAGGCTCGACAAACATCTATAATAGCTCCCATCCCACAGACAAGGCATGGATACCAAATGGGATGTGGAGGTTTTTGTTAATGGAGTAAGACTCCCACCACCACATTGGTATAAATGTACCAATGGCCTTTCTCACAGAGGGTCCTGTCACCCACAATGGGCAGCCATCAAAAGTGAGATGAAGTGTCTCTCTGCCAAAGCAGCTTAATGTAAGTGCGACTGTAGGCAAGGCAAGGTAACATGGGTAATGGTGTTTCATGTGATTTTTTTCTAACCATAACCATATTACATGATCAACAGAATGTGAAGAATTAACAGCTCTGATGTCATGTCAAAGACGTCTATGTGTTCTGTTTCAGCATGCTTAGCATGCTTACTCTACTGAAATAAGCATGCTAACCAGCTAGCCCCAGCCCGTCCTGTATTGTAATACCACTTGTGCCTCTAGATGCGAGAGTGTATCACTGTAGCGACTAGTCTACCCTCAGTTTTTGTCTCTTGCCTCCAGCTTCCCTGTTTAAGATTGGGCAAAGTGGATGTGAAATTGCCTGTGTGGAAGCGCTGCGGATCACTTTCTGAAGCGCTGCACACTCCTTTGCGGCGCTCATGTTAACCAGAGCAAGCTAGTGTAGGTCTGAACCGAATCTGGCAAGAAAACACACTGATAATCTATTATAAACAATATTACTGATGTATTACATATGATATAAATGATCTGATTCTGATGAATGATAAAATATGTGGCCCAGGCTTGCCAAACCTTCTGCCTGCTCTTCTCCTGGATTTTTAATTCCTCTGATTTCTACCATCACATGATGAAGTATCAAAATCTGCCCCTCCACTGTAACTATTAAAAATAGTATCACTGCAGTTTGTTATTCTCTTTTTTTTAAATGACATTCTCAAGCCACATATTGCCAGTTTTGTCTAAACAGGGTAACAGACCGGGTAGACACACACAGGCAGGTTAGGAGCCCATGTCCTTTAGATTGTCATACAAGGTGATCCTTTTAACTTCAACTTCACTTTGCTTATCCAGGAACACATAAAAAGCTTGATTTATGAGGTTATTAGAAAGATAAACTCTAATGTTAAATGTGATTAGAAAAGAGCAGAGGAGCAGATTCGCTTAGAAAGTAGCCCGGGTGAGGGAGGGAAGAGGTGCTGCCTCCTATTTGTTTGGAACATGTGGCCAGGAATGACACATTGTACCTTTAAATGTATTTCATGGAAATCTAATAATGAACCTGCCAGTGTAATAAAATGAAGCATCTGTTTTACTTTTCATGTGATCGTGGATGAAATTATTGGATGTACTCACCATGGAAAGTGTGAAAAAACATGGTTAATGAATTAAATTGATTTACTTCATAGTCCTCTAGCTATTCAATATGAAGCCGAAGTAATTAGAGGGAAGAAAGGGTGAAAATTAATGTTTTTTTCCTCAGTGGAAATCAGAGTTACAAGAACATATATTAACTCTAAGATGGTAACCATAAGGAATAAAATTGGAAAAACAGTACCATTGTCCAATGTTTGTATCCCTGAAGGCAAAAATGTATATTGGCTTTGTAGACATAGGTGTACGTGTGATTGTGTGTGTGTCTTTAAAAGTGGGCATTTGTGTCTGCTGTAAAGCTTCTGAGTTAACCTTCCCAAGGCTTTTAATGGAGCACTCAGATTAGTGTGCCCTCCATAAGGCAGAGACAGCACCAGGATTAACCTTGTTTTAAATGTGCCGTTTGAGAAAGATTGGTTGACCTTATGGTGACCTAGGCTTTGGACAAACCATCGTACTTGATAGAAACTGGCTGTTAATGGACTTCACAGTGCCAAGAAACACCCTGATGACATATGCTCATGTTTGAGATTAATATCGTTTGCCTTCCAACACTCACTACTTGCTATAGCTTCAAATTAATTTCCTTCTTTGGCAAGTCATTTTGGCCCCTGTCCCTTGGCAGACCTTCTCTGAAGCAGATTTTTTTTTTCTCAAAATGACTATGATCCAATTTTGTGATTTGCTCTGATCTCACCTGCCTTAGCCAGGAACAATCTAAATCTCTATAGCCAGAAGTCAACAATTTCTGCACCACTTGTGTATAGGCTTTTCTATTCTATTTTGAAAAGTAATGTATAGAGGTTTAAAGTGTACAAGTAAATTCACTCAAGAAGGTTGCATGTCAGATGTTTCATCATGTTGACATAAATGTTGCTGTTTAGACAAAAGGCAGTCCTCATCAGGTCCGGAGAGAAATAGGGGCACTGCAGAAAAAGGGGAAGAGGGACCTTTAATCCGCCCCATTAACAGAGTCCATTGACTGGGATTGGGGCAGTTGGAATCTCTGTCTGAGATGAGCTGCACTTCCTGAGAAAATGAAACAGGATGATGGAGATCAGTGACAATACCGGCTGGATAATCATGCCCAAATCACAGCAATCTGCTCTCAATCTCCACCCCGATCTACACGCGCTACCATCAATCCCTCCCCATCAAATCCCTAAATCCCGAAAATCTGTAGCACTCAGCTTAGGACCTCTGTTAATCCACCTAGCGAGGACACATTACTGGACAGGAAGGTACAGGATCTCCTGGACCCTTCCTCCCTCTAGTAACCAAATTTGGCCCTTCATGTCCCAGTTTTAATATTCCTCATCACTGATCCATTGCTGTTTGATGTCCTCCTCTTAAATCGAGCAGGTGTCAGCTTAATGTTATGTGGTCATATCTATACACTGATACACAAACTGTGGGAAGCAAACAACATGCAGTTAGTTTTAGTCTTGAGCATCTACTTATTCAACATCAACTGGGATATTCATTTAAATACCAGCAGTGCGAGATTGAAATGCAAAACGAGAGGACTTACTGATTACAAGGAGATGCCTTGACAGCAAGCCTGATGTGGGTGGAATATGTTAGGTTTATGAAAAGATGTGTGTTTTTGGATGGTTTCAAATTCATATTGCCACCAGATGGAAGGAAATGCACTGTATTGCTACAACATAATTTACTTTTTTTTTTTTTTACTAGTAGCAGACAAAGTACAACCAACAACGAATGTGCACTCTTGGAAACAAAAGGTCCAAGCCTTGTGGCTAAAGGGCAATTTCAGGGGCCTCAGGTACCAATTGGCTCACTGTTGAGTTTGATAGGATGAGAATCTTGATAAATGAAATGTACCTTGACTTTTCCTGATGAATCCACTTGGCTGCAAACCTCAACCCCAGTGCTGATTATTGCCTGGAATCCCACTGTTTGTGATTGTTGCAACCACCAGAGAGGTCAGCAACCAAAAAACCAAAAACCAGAAAATGTTAGAAAGCAAAAAATGTACTAAAACCCCCTAAAAATAATGTAGAAAAGAGCACTTTGTCCTTGACACCCAGCACATGTTTTGATGTATGAACAAGAAAGACTTTCCTTGGACTATTCTTTCTTTGCACCATGTCACCAAAATGCATTCTCCTTTTTTTGTGTTTCTTGACAATTCTGCCAAGTATAATTTAATCTATAATTTGACACTTGTTTATTCAAACTTTTCTTATGATGCTTATGATCACTTTCAGAATGGGAGGACTTGTCTTTCTCTATCTGTCTCTAACTATGCTTTGAGTGCACAGTTTACTTGTGTAATGATTGTTGCATTAGAGATTTGGGCAGTTGTTTTGAAAAGTTACAGGTTGTAACATGTGGCCCTATGACTAGCTATGAATTTGCCACTCATTTGCCACCCATGTGAATCAATGAGAGTCATTATTTTGTTACAGCTTTAAAAAATTAATTTGAGTTGAGTTGAATAGTATCTGATTTTAAACCCCACTGTCAAGAGCTTCAATTTTCCTTTAGAAAATTGTTCATTTAAACCCATTATGGATTTAACATAGATTTATTATAGATGTTTTAGTTTCATCATACTTTAATGGATATCCACATAAAAAATGGTAATCTCTTTTTCCTTCCTGTGAAGTTTTGATTTAGTGAGTGTTTGATCTACTTCCAAATATTCTTCTCTCTCCTTAGAAATCTACATTTCCTTAATTTACATTAGTTGTGTACAGTTTCATTTGATTTATTGTTTATTCAGATTAACTTCAAATACACACAGCTAAACTCAGGCGTTGACTGGAAACCTACAGGAGATAGATAGAGTTCTTGTCCTTGCTGAACAAAAGCGCTGACCGCCTCATTGAGGGGAGGTTATATTCTCACATCTTGTTTTGAGACAGCGAAGTCTCAAAGAAACTGGCAAGCACCTCTGGTTTCCCTTCCAACAAAAGTACCCCAAGAGCATTGAACTTAAGTTGGATTAGACTACAGAATACAGTTGTATTTGTTTATGTAAGTCCTCTCTCTTTGTTCTGAATGGAAGTGTGCTTTCTACAGTAAGAGTAATGGAGAGAGCTGTAATGTCTTGTTGACTTGTCCTTGAAGAGATTTATTTGACCCTTTGACATTCCTCATTGCTCATATTAAAATTCAACAAAAATAAGCCAGCACATATCTATTCAAACTGCCTTGGAGCATAAAAACAT
Source organism: Micropterus dolomieu (assembly GCF_021292245.1). Taxonomy (NCBI): domain Eukaryota; kingdom Metazoa; phylum Chordata; class Actinopteri; order Centrarchiformes; family Centrarchidae; genus Micropterus; species Micropterus dolomieu. Next base: position 14,425,374 of record NC_060166.1, read on the forward strand.
GTTCAGCTAACATACCTTTTGCAGAAAAGTATCACAAAGAAACAAGTTTCTGTAATTGACCAAGAACCTTATTAAGTGTGGGCAGAAGTAAAAGTGAAAAGATGTGAGGGTTAACATTCATATACTTCCAGATATTCTGTACTGAGCATCAGTAGTGACGGGGCCTGAAACAGATTTAACCTCTGACTGGCAGGGATGAGTCAGTGATAACGCCCCTTTAATGTGAGCCTGTCCTAAGACAAGGCTTTGTCACAATACTTAGTCTTTGTCAAGTTGCAGTCTGTTACTTAATATGAAAACTGAAACGATGCCATTTAACAAGCACGTCCCAATCATTCTTCTGTATTCGCCAAACTCTGTGTTTTTTGCTTCATAGTTGTGAGTTTAGCAGTGCTAACCCAAGATGACAATCCAAGTTACTTGGCATCTTTTGTCAGTTTGTCCCAACATGTTTGCCTTGCCTTTGATCATTCACTGTGCATTTTTCAGTTAAAAGTCTGTCTGTACCCAAAAATACCATCTGCAACATCTGCTCTACATGTAAACAAACAGCAGCTGCCAACCACTGGAGCAGATTAGCCCTTGAAACATGCTAAATATTGCCCGACATAGTGTCGAACTACTAACTACTACCAACTACTACTATTTTTAAAAAAGCACACGTTATTTTTTTATCTAATAGCAGATACTTACCTCAAGTTAAGTATCTGCTATTTAAGTTATAAAGGATTTACTAGTTATTTTGGAGCTTTACTTTTACGTGGTTTGTCTATCTTTATGCAGATTGAGGATTCACAGTCACAACTGCATAAACTATTTGGCAAGAAACAACGAGAGCTTGATGTCTACAGTATGTTTTAGGAATTATCAGGATAAGTTATTGGTTTTGCTCAGTAGATGTCATATGCTTGTAGGAAGGATATGGAACCAAAAACCTGGACTTTGTTGTGTAGACACCAAATCTTCCCTGTGAGTTGGGAGTACTTAGTGTAAGTTGCTATGGCAATGGGCAAAGCAGGCATGTTGTTGGGGGAATTCAATGTTGGGGGCAATATGGATGACTAACATGTGCTGTGCTAAACTAGCTTTGTAGATGCAGAGATCATACCTTTATGCAAGACTGAGCCTCCCTCCATTTAGCATGAGCTGCATTAGACATACATAGCCCTCTAGATTTGATGGTACTGTGGAAGCGCCCAGTAACTTTGCACCTCTGAACAAAAATCAAAACAATGATGATTTAATATCTGCCTTATGGAATTACAGGAAACAACATATTGACAAAGTCAGGAACACTGACTGCAGGAGTCTTCAATTTGCTTGAGACTCACCAAAAGTGATCTCCCAAACTGCTTTGATAAAAAGAACATTTCAATACACATGATGCCAAGTAAATGAGAAACAGATGTGGTCAAGCAGACTGTGACCTGGCAAGGAACACTCAGTTCCCATTAGGAGTGTTGCTGTCCTTAAGTAAACCTCGCAAAGTCTGTAATCTGTATCATTTAGTCTAAAATTACTTAGTTTGAAGTTCACATATAGAATAGTGTAATGAAATGGGTTGTATTAAAGGTTAACAAACACATTTCATTTGACATGTAGAAAAACTAATATTTGCTAATTCAAAGGAGTCCAGGAAATAATGCAGAAAATTTAAAAACAGAGACCCTAATGAGTTGTGTAATCTCTCAGGGTGGAAGATTAATCGTTTTGTTTTGTTACATTCTGGGAAACAGTACTTTTGGTTGCCAATTCGTGTCGCAGTTTAAATTCACATGCTTAGTGTGTATGTGGACTCTCAGATTTCACTAGCTCTATTTTAGTGCGAGAGGTAGGCGGGATTCTTCTGATCTCTCTGAACAGCTAGAAGGGATGATCTCCGGCACCCAGGGTCAGTTTTTGTTTCTGATAGATGCTTGGATAATTAACATTTATCATAGTCTACCTAAAACTAGTCTAATCATTATAAAGAGTTTGATTACCTTTGACAATCAGAACACTCTGTGACATTCCTATTAAATATCACTTCTGGTATTTGAGATATCCTCTCAATAATTTGATTTATCCAATATTCATAATATCTGACAAATTTTCATTCTGACAAATTTTCATTCTGACTTGTTTCATTTGATGCATTGCAATATATATTCATCTATATATTCATCAATAATTCATAAAACTTCAATTATGTCTATTGATGATTTTGTTGTATTTGCACAAGGAAACCTGGCCCTCTGCCCACCATAGTATTCAGTGGTTGTTGCAAGGAAAATACTTGAAGCAAAACATTTTGAACTGCATGTAAAATTTTTAAAATTGGATTTTTCACTTGGACTTTTGTGTTATGGACATGGATTTGTTTGATAAATTTGAAGTACATACATGTATCTATGGCATAACTCCTGATTTTAAAACCATCAAAAACACAATAAAGACACAATAAAGCTGAAAAGCTTAATTTCATTGTCTTCAACAGCAGATCATCATGACTCACATCTTTAACATTAAAAATAAATACTAATTAATTCTGCTATTTAAAAATGAATTTAAATACAAAACTAATGAGCCTAATTTATAGTCAGTGGACATACTTAAACCTTGCTTATAACTGCAGCTTAGGCAAACGCTGCATTTGATCTGCTTTTCATCTAAATTAAGTGCGGAAATATTTCATTTTCTTGTCATGTTCTTCAGGAGACAAGCCAGAGTATTTCTAATCTACGCTCACAGATGCAGAGTACAGAAAGGACTTGTTTAATAAATTGACTTTCATATTTACTGTTCTGTGCAACATGCATTACAGCATAGTTACAAAGTCAAGGTGAACATTTGAAGTAGTGGAACACCAATGACTGTTCTTCTGTGAAGATTATCTACAGCCAGTCCAAGAGCCATCCATTTAAGTGACTTTATCATTGCCAGGCACAGAGTATGGATCCACAGAGCGAAATGGAATAGCTGGGAAACTAATGGCACTTGACAGATACTGGTGTGAGATAGCATGCTTATCTTTGTATTATGTGAAAAGAAGGCATTTTCCCAGATCAGTGTGTGTGTGTGTGTGTGTGTGTGTGTGTGTGTGTTGTGTGTGTGTGTGTGTGTGTGTGTGTGTGTGTGTGTGGTGGAATGGTGGGGTAGTAGGTAGGGGACGTTGTGGCGGGCAGTTGGGTGGTTGTTGTAAAGGGAGGGGGGGTGGTAAGGCAAAAGATATAACTTAATGAAACAACCCACTTTGTCACTTTTGTAGCAAAAAAATTTAAATGGCTGCTTAAATTTTCCTTGCTATCTGTTCTCAAGCTTTTTCTAAGGGAACATGAAATGTACCAAAAAGAGTGCTTTTGGAAAATTCCAATAAGTCATCTACATTACATTTCTCTTTGTTTATGTCTTTTTCGCCACCTCTTTACTTGAAAGAAATCAGCACATCCCTATGACACTCACCAGAGCAATATATTTGTCTTTGTAACACTGTGTTGTCGACATTCCAGTCTAGCTTTAAAGATTAATTAAAATTGATTTTAATTTAAGGTAGATTCCAGTTTCAGTGAATAGCAGATATTACACTGTCTTATGAATGGGCTTTCTACAATCACACATTGCAGTTTTATAATAGATGTCTCTTTGTTCCTTAAACAATAAGTTATTGTATGCCTTATTAATTCCACTATATGTATAAGATGATTGAATTTTCATCCGAAGCTGGGCCTCTCAATTGACCAGCAGTAAAAGTGACAGCAGGATTGTGAGCCTCCCTGACTGTAGATGTACTGCTCTCTACAAGGTGGGTGGTTCCACCCTCTGATTACTAATTACAATTAGTTGCGATTCAATTACACAAGGTCAGTGACTAAATCAATCTTTGGCAGGCACAGTTCTATGTCAGGCTATTGACTGATGGGGACCACTCACAGACCTATAATTTTAATATTTTCTCAGCTTCCGAATCACCATATGAAAAGCTCAATACAACTGTCATAAATAGAAGTAGGAAGATGGCTGTAATATATAGGCTTTCCTCTCAACATCACCTCATGGGGTAGCCACTTTGTCATGAGTGATGGACGGCGGGAATGAGGTAGTGTCATTCTCTCTCTCTCTCTCTCTCTCTCTCTCTCTCTCTCTAGTTTGTTGTTTTTTTGCACCGATGTGAAACTTGAGTGAGCAGCACCGGAGATTGCATTACCTCCCCATTGGCTGTTTACAAAGCCTAAGTGATAAGAGAAATTACTTAGTAAATAACTAAGACATCCCTGTAAGCTCTCTTCCTCTGTGTAGGGGAGTGTTTATGTGTGTGTGTGTTTGATACACTCATCTACTAAACTGCTCTCAATTAACTGGGTGATTGTTTTCACCAGATTGGCCCCAGTGATTAGACAGTGTGTCCTGAGCCCGAGTGTGTTTGTGTGTGTGTGTGTGTGTGTGTGTGTGTTTTTAACAGTTTGAAAGCTGCTCTGATCAAGGTTGCACTGGAGTAGAGCCTGATTAGACTTGTATAAGGCGATATGTAACATTTGAGTGTCTCTCCCACTGATGCTGTCAGTGTTGCCTACTGAACGCTGTCGTTAAGGGGAAATCTGCTTGTTTTGATTCAATAAACTGTTTACTGAGGCATACTCAGTTGGATATTGCTGATTATACACTGAAAACCCTCATAAATCTTACATTGGTTTATGAGATGAGGTCGTTTAAATGCATAGCAGGACATACTGCTAAACATCCCTATAGAAAATTATTTTCAGGCTCTCAGTGTGGGTGATGCATAATGCAATTTCCACTACTACTGCAACCACATGTTATTGGTTCTCTAATTTAAAGACCAACCATGGGTTTCCAGAACCCCTTTTTTTATTTAGCCTGACAGAATGCTTTTATTCCCTCTACAGTAATTGGCATCCATTACTGGTCTCTTTGCTATCATTGTGATATTTTTCCATATCATAACTTCTATGGCCATATGGTTAGAGTTTTGTTTATACCTGAATGGGAAAAAGTCCCACCCATCATTTTCCAGTTCCACCACCTGTGTTTCTTTTGCAACTAACAAGCAGCACGGTAACACAGCCCAAAATCAAAGCATACCCACTTCTCCTTGCTGCACAGATTAATCTGAAGCACTCAGCATGAAATTAAGAATTGATTACTGTAAGACGATTCGGCTTGGTAACTCGATTCAGTGGCGTTTTCTCTTGCAGGCTGACACGCCATCCTGTCCCCCAGGCTCTGGCATTAATTCTCTTAAATCTGTGCAGGTGACCTCACGGTTTAAAGATTTACACTGGTGAGACTTTGCTCCCAGTGTCCTTGCCAATAAGAGCCCCAGAGCTCACGAGTGACAGCCACAGTTCTTTGTTGTCTAAACATATGAAGAACAGAGTGAATCAGCCATGCAGGCTCTCATACGTCTCCTCTACAACTATGGCTGTGTATGCTGAGAGGCACTGCATTGTGGTGGCAGGCAGCCAGTCAGTGACAGGTGTGACAGCAGTGTTCTCACAAGTAAAATTTTCAGGACAAAGCTGTTGTATCTTTGATGAGTTGTGGTTCCTCCCTCACTGTTGGAGCTCAAGCTCAGAATTTCTCAATAAAGCAGATGCCTCTACTGTGATGAATGACTGCAATCAAAGCAACATTTTTTCCCCAAAAGTACAGCTAAACTTTGCCCAGCTAAAGTACATCGAGTATATGTCAGCATGTGTCTCCACAGGGACATCTGCAGCCCAAAAATATGTATAGAAATAACAGATAACAGAAATAGGCAGATGATATCTCTTAAGCCATTCAGGAATGACTGAGCGAGGACACTGAGTGTATGTGTGAAACTGCATGTGCGTGCCTGTCTGCCTCATGCGTCTATTGGAAACAGATCATCCTCACACCTTGTTCGTAATCCTGCACAACGTGAGGTCCAGACAGGGGCTAAAATCTTGAGATAAGTCTAAGGGTTTTATGGACACACATGGAGAGCCATCCGGGGAGCCTAACTGGTGTCTTTTTCCTGCCTCTGTCCCCATTTCCTTATCCAACATAGCCTTTCCTTAAGTAGCCATCTTTGAACTAATCTGAAGAAAATTATTCCTGTAGATGATAATATTCAGGTTCTACTCTTTAATAAGGCACTATTTGTATGAGACAAGTGGGGAGAGGGTACACTGGTAAATGAAGCTAGGCTAACAGCAACTTATTATTTTTTTCTTTCATTTCAGTTGGAGTTAAGAGAATCGTTTATTGGATGTTTCATCTTTCCTAGTTTATGCTATTTTTAACATTCTGTTCCAATGCTATGCTAGGCACAAACCATTTCATTGCAAGGAATCATATCTAGTGAGTAATAGAGTATCAGTGACTAAGCAATTTTACGTTGAAGCATTCAAAGTTTTCCACAGGTACACTAACTTTGCACGCTTTCCACACCCACATGCTGTCAACCAATATCCAGCAGAAATAAAATATATAAAGGTTTCGGCACTTTAGGCTATCTTTCTTCTAACATAAGACATTGCTTGCAGGGTCTAAGAAGGATTCAACCTACGATTCTCTTTTGTTCCTCATGTTCTTTTTTTAAATAGTGGGTGGAGGGTTAGGGGTCTCATAGAAGATTCACAGATAATCAATAGCAGCTACAAGTGGGTAGCTCATTGATGCTTTGTCTGCTCTTTACTGTCTCCGGCACCACATGATGGAAATCTCTGATGAGACTTTTTTTCTTGTCTGATTTTTACTCTGTCCATCCTTGTGTCTGTATTATCTGGAGTCCCCCCTGCCATCATTCTCTCTATCTGTCTACTCTCCTCCAGTTCCTCAGTTCTGTGCTCCCCATATTCAGGAAATGCTTCACCTGCTCAGTGTGCTCCCTGATACAATAATTCAACCCCATGCACTGGCCTGATATTTGTCAGCTTAAGGGCTATGAGGGGGCCCTGACTATCATTTAGCATGACAGCATTGCATACTCATTTGCCATTCTATTTTGAGGCTTGATTGACGGGCCGGCAGCCTTGACATTCTTGCAGGCGTTGTGGAGCCTGTTATTATGCATACATTAACATTCTGATAAACACATGGTCGGCAATTGAGGAAATAATTACATGCCATCACTCTACTGTCTGGAAAGAGTGTGCTTTGTTGTGTGCGCATGCACGCACACACATTCATCACATTCAGCATCTACGTGTTTCATCCCATAAATATGATCTCTGTTCCTCTCGTTCCTCCCCGTCCATTAATAAGTTCAACAGCAGCACCTCTCATTTGAAAAGCACTCTAGAGTGAAAAGATGCAGTACACGATGAGCTTCAGCTGCTGAAGCTCATGGTGTACTGCATCTTTTAGAACCCACGCAAAAACTCAAATTGTTTTTCTGCATTGTAAACATACTTTCCAACAAGATTTGCAATTTTGACTAAACAAATCGCTCACTCAGTTGTTTCTGATGCCTTTTGTATCTTGAGCAGAGCTGTGGAGAAACAGCATGCAGGCTTGTTTGTGCCATTTTACGTCTTCAACAGTTTGGTTAAAAAAGAAAAATATCTGCATTGAAGTTTATTAATAGATTTCTTATGGTGTAACTGCGCCATAACAGTATAAATTCAGTCCCTGTGATAAGTTAAGCCAACGATGGGACCATCAGCAACTAATAACACAATGTTTTGTTGGCTTAAGAAATACTATTTTCAAAAGAATGCCATTGTAACAATCACAATAACTTAGGACATGATGCAATATTTTAGAATGTCATCAAGTTGAATATTTTCTTGTCTAAAACACATATAATACACTGTGACACCTTTGTCAGACCATCACTTTTCAAAACTGACATTTGTATTAAAGTTGACAATTGACTCACAATGTTACCTTGCCCCAGCACAAAGGACCCACTGCGCTAATTATAGCTTGGCAAGCAACATATTGACTAACTTCCCAGAGGCTCTTGGTCACCACCTAAATCAAATTCTGTTCACAGCACAATGACACATAGTATCAATCAAGCAGCCTGTATCTTGACACCTCCAATCTGATTGATGGGTCATGGCAGAGAATGATCATCAGAGAGTGGCTTGTTCTGCCTTATCTGTAGAACTACAGACATTAACTTCTAAAAATGAGTATATAAAAAACTAATTTCATTTAAACAAGAGAAACACTGCAGTGTTTTGCAGTGCATTAGTCTTAATACTGTTATTATGTGCAGTGGTTATTACAACCCCCTCCATACACACACAAACACACACACACACACACACACACACACACACACACACACACCTTGATCTGCAGCCCTGACACTTTGTGAAATATACATTTGTCAGCAAATACAATATATGCAGCTCTCGAAGCACTCCCAAAATACCTTTATAAAACCATGAAGCAAACAATAAAAAAAGGCTAACAGTTGCAAGTCTGGCAGAAGGTGTCAGATTATGCTATAGTCAGCCAAGCTAATTTAGCGGATTTCTTTTTGTTGTTGTTTTTTGTGCAATTGTACCTGGTTCCATGTATGTCTGTTTGTTTAGGTGTTTACATAGATATGTGTAGCTGGTGTGTTTGAAAGCTTGGGATTTGGCTACAGCTTGGGGTAAGATGACCCTTTGTCCCAGCATTTGTACTCCTGTGAAACCTGCAACACCCATGTATTCTCACTCCATTGTCGTGCTGTGTCTGTCTACGAAGAGAGCCCTGTGGAGGTTCCATAGGGAGGAAAAACCCCTTGGTAAAAGTGCAAATGGCAACATGAAGTGTGTCAAGCTGACAAGTAGGACCTGCAGGTCCTGAGGGAGCTTTGTTGGTTAACTGCTGTCTACTAAGCCCAGTATTTGGTGCACTCCCAAGCTCCTTTTATCTTATGGGGCCCCCATCGGTAAATCAAAGATTGCAAACACTATCTCCCCTTTGTACCTTGAATAGAGCTCAGGCACTCATGGGAGAAGCAGAGCTTACGTGAAAGAATAGCTAATGCCTGTGTGCCAACGGGGGCTGCCCGGCACTAGAGTGGAAACCGACTGGAAAAGTGAAAGCAATGTGATGTGATCGTCAGGCTCTTCTAACACATAGTCCTAGTGAGAGTGGGGTTTTCAATTATTCAACCTTTTTCTTTGCCCTTGAAGTGTACATTAGTCTTGTTTCATTCTCCGTGTGTTAACAAGCAATGTCTGGGCTGCTCCGGCAAGGATGTGGCTGTCACCACTATTTCACTTCATTGTTTTTTTTGGAAAGGGGTGGATAAAAGGCCAAAGTAGAGTGTTGTCGTCAGACATCAGCTAAAAGCAGCTATGGTGACAAATAAATGGAGTTGATGTGTTTTATAACATAGCCTTCCAATCATAATAACAGACACCTCTGTGCTCACAAATGTGGCAACTGAAGTTTTGTAGACATTTGGATTTTGAATTTGTAATCAACAATACTGCTTTGTTTCACAGAAAAGTGTTAGATTCCATATTCTGTATCGCAGAGGTGATGCCATCACTGATAAAACATGTAATGTTGCAAAATGTTAAAAATGATATTTTAAAAGCAAAGTCATTACTGAGGACTGTCAAAAGGTCACTAATTTCAATCAGTTATTATTATATTTTATGTGAGACTCAGACTCAGACTTGAATTGCGCAAAGGAAATGACAAGGATTTAGTCTAAACCATGTACTCTGTTATAATACTGTACTTTAAAAATTCACTTGCAATGGCAAGGAAACTGTGGCCATCAAAAAAGCTAAAGTATGGTAGATCTAGCTAGTAAGACATTACTCATAATATCTATACCACAAGGTAAGCATGGAAATACACCTGCATGCAGCCATTTGAATAAATGAAAACAAATATATATATATGTTTGTACATATCAAATACCTTACAGCTATTAGGAACAGCTTTTAGCTTACAGCAAAGTTATCTCCTCCTGACCTGGATTTCAACATTGTCTCAAGACTGGGTCTTCAACATGTGCCAGCCAGCACAGCTTGAGTGCTTATATTTAGACAAGACTGCCGTCTGCCCCAAAATTACTCATGCTGTGGCTCCCCTGGGATTCTTGTTAGCTCATCCACCGCTCTTTTCTTTAAAAAGGCAAAGGGGCTGTGACCTTTCCTAGCTGCCTGTGGTGTTTGTCCTTTCCATGGTGCCATACCTTGACCTTTTCAGTCCTTTTAGAATCCAGCAGGTAATCAATTAGCTGCTACTTAGATTATCACAGTCAAAGGTGAATAAGACTGCGGTGGCATGCATTGTATGAAATATTGTTTTTAATGATTTCTCAGCTTCTCTAGTCCCATGGGTAGGCGAGGTGCATTGGGGTATGAAGTGTTTGTCTCTAACTTTCTCGTTGTGTGGGGGGAGTAGTTGGGGTGTTGTGATGTGATTTGTCCTTGAAGACAAGTGAAGGACACAGGAAAATGTCTAGTGTGTTTTTCAGATTGTTAACGCTCAAACTTGCTTCTGTTTGTCTTTGCTTAAGGTTGAGGGATTCCCTCAACCTTAAGCAAAGACAAACAGAAGCAAGTTAACAATTTTTCAATATTTTTCAATCTGTGCTTCTATCAGAGTTTGATAATTCAGTGTGTCCAGTCTTATCTCATGAGCCCATATTTCCACCTGGTGTAGACAGATTTTAGACTTTTTAAAAACACTTAATTGGATTTTTTGTTTAATTTCTCCTCCTGACAGTCTCTCTCTTAATGAGTCTGTGGTGCATCTCTAAAAAGATTTAGAGGGTAAAGAACTTCAGCTTTTCTACACGATTAACGCATGCTCTCTGATTGGGGATGTGGGCCTCCCTGGTGACCACAAAGCCTGTTTGGCAGAGCATCGACCTTCAACCTGTAAAGGAGCCTAGTACTCTGTTGGGACCACGAAGAAGATGTTCATGGCTGCCTCCTTATGAGTGGGTGGGCTGGGTTAAAGATTTGCCTATGTTTCTACTCAAGTTATTTGGCATGAATAATAGTATGTGTACACTTGATGCAAAACTTGGAGGAGGAAGAAGCTCTGTGTGAGTCATAAAGATTCAGGTTTGGCAGGAGGTAAAACAAAAGCGCTGCTGGAGTGGGTCGGAGATGAGGTAGGTGGAGACTTCAAGAGGGAACCAGCCTGTTGCTGTCTGAAATCATACAGATAAAATGGGGAACATGTTCAGCTGAAGCCTGTTGAGTAGCGTTACAACAGCAGGGGTGATAGGTAATGGCCTGGACCATTCAATCTGATTGTCTGCATATTGAGTTTGTGGCCAGTGACAAATTTGTTTAAACCTCAAAATGTGCGGCTTAACTGCCATTTTGTATTGGCAAAAATTTTTTTTTACCTAAAAAGATATACAGGTTTTAGCTCCTGTCTCTTTAAAGCCCCCCTCCCTAAAAGCCCACTTTCTTCTGATTGGCCATCTTCCCGGAAGCCTGCCCAGTCCTCTGCTGACTTGAATTGGAAATTTTTCAATCAAGAGCCTCGTCTAGAATTAGAGCCGAGTTGACGTCAGTTGCTGGCCACAAAAGTAAAAAAAACGTAGTATTCAGAGCAGTCTAAGGACTGAGCTTTTTGCTCACAGGGATTAGTTTTACATATGTTTACCTCATTATTTGAAACTTTGGCCACATTTAGTATGAACATTGCAGTAACATTATATTTAGTATATGACAGAAAATAAGAAAAGTATAATAAATCCCCTTTAACATCAGTCTGTTAGCATTGTCACTGCAAGTATGTTAGCATGCTAAAATTAGCATTTAGTTTAAAGAACAACTGTGGCTGAGTACAACCTCACACTAGCATGGCTATAGATTCTTAGTCTTGTTCCCTTTATGCGCTGAGTGTTAAAGCTAGGTACTAAAGCATTTAGTTTTTTCAAATTCGTTACTGGTAGATAGACATTTAGGCTATATTTATTTTGCCAAAGTCTTTTTAACATAATAAGAGCACACACCATCATCACTGATACATTCACTGTGGTGACAAGAAGCAAAGGCTGAGTTTACACTTAAGTTCCCCTAACACCCATTCATTCACTGCACACCATCGTTGATTGGATTCTCACCGTAAATACAAGCTTTGAGTTTCAAGGTTCAACACAAACGTGCATACACTCTCTCACACACAAACACACATTCACCTCTCACATACCTGTTGTCAGCTCCTCTTTCCCTCCCATTTCATATTATACTGTCTCTGCTTCTCTGACTCTCTTCTCTCACTCTCCTTTCCTTCCCAAGGCTTCCTTTAAGGAGTACACACACCACTTTATCACACTGATGAATCTGGTGGGCTTCTCAAGGAGAGGCCGTCTGCCCGTAATGCAAAGACAAATGCCCCCTGTCCCCCTGTCAGCCTCCTCTTATGTTTAAGGTGATGCAGAGAGACAGGTTGATTAAAAGAAGGTTAAGAGATGTGCTGGGGCCGTCACTCAGCAACCACGATGGATTGGTGACAAGCGGGTCAAGGGTGTTGCAGCCCAGAGGTGGTGGTAGACAAAAGAAAACCGTCCCCCAAGAACACCCCCTCACCTATACTCACACGCATATACTCAAACCTTCCTCTCCTTCGTTTCCCCTTGCTCCTCACCGTGCCACCACAGTTCAGCTGGATTTACGATCGTACAGGTGTTCACTGAGAGCCATCTCAGCCATGTTTTAATTAAGCCAGACATTTACTCAGGAACAGTAGCAAAGTCACACGGAGGAGAATGGGACCTGAAGGAATTAGAATGTTGACCTTTTCTTAGTTTGTCTTACTGAATGATTCAAATTCAATGTCTTCCATAATTCATGCTAAATCATGTAATATTTGACACAGCCTTTACCTGTAGGTCCAGGATTTCTCTACGTGTGTAAGAGAAAAACTTATTCCAGAATAGATTTTAGCCCAAATTTAGCTACACAAGGTTGTGCACAGATCACAAGAGATATTCATATATCACAGATCAAAAGATATTAACATGAACTGGTAAAGATGTGCTTTGTTTTTTTGCTGAAAACTATTACTATTTACTCAGTAAGTTTGTTTGACCTTCAATATACCGTAGCTATGAAAAGTAGCCTTGGTAAGAGAGAGAGGCAGGGGGAGTTATTCCCCCTGTAGCCATTCAACCATATCTGGATCAGGGATCCACACTGTCACCGCAGTATTATATATGCTGATGGTCACACATGTGCACACAAACTTAGGGATATACTGTATGCGCATTCTCTCACATATTCATACACATAACCATCAGCTACAAGGACAATTAAGAACAGGATGATTGTCTGCTGAAGTGCCGTATCGCAAATAGGCATATTCTGAAAGCTTGAGGAAATAAATTGGTTTGTGATTATTTTCAGGCAAGTGATTAAATAGCAGCTTCAATTATGCTCAACTTGAGTAAAACCAGACAAAGTGAAGAAACATCTAAAATTAATTATTTTTTTCAAACAACTTGATGAAGCTCTTTGAATTTTGAGGAGCTTACTGAAGAGCAAATGATAACTGTAGCACTGGTACTTAAAGACATGCTCTGCTAATTGCTAGCAAGGGTCAAGGTGTCATCCTGGCATCTCCTTAGTATAGAATCAGACAGTGTGCATGGCATAGTACTGTCTCACATATGCACGTAACTGGCTGAGATGCACTGGGCTGATGAGCTGTAGCAGGCTGTGAGCTTAAAAGAAAATACTAGAAAAGCTCCAGTATGCAAAGCTAAACCAAGGCTACTGTCGTTGTGTTGTTGGCCAAAGCTAATGTTATTATTGTTGCTGATGTTCTGCTGCTGTTTCCTTCCTGTCTTCATAATGCATGAGCTAGACTCTGGGCCTGTTATTATTTTGGAAGTGTTGGCCTTGCAACATCAAACACAGTGACTTAAGGGAGGAAGCAGGCAGCACATCCAACTAGTATAATCTCAGCAGCCATCTGTCTATCACAGGGCCACGGGAGGGAAAAATCAAACCAGACAAAGATAGTTTGTTACTATTCTGGATTCCAATTCAGATCTGTGAGTATGCATACGGACATCCTTGTTTAGCACCTGAGCATTACAGAGCAAAACCAGCTTGTTGACTGAGAAGGGTTTATCTATGATTTCCACGTTTTTCCACTCTAATTTTATTTGCTACAGAGTTTTGCTCAGGGATAATACCTGAAGTTAAATTCAGCGCAAAGCTGTAAGTCCCCTGAAGAGAAAAGTTGTATATGTGTGTGGGATTAAGGAAGCACCAGTCTTGCTCTCTCCCCACCCTGTCTCAAATGACCACAAAATCTTGTGTTCTATGAGCCCAGCTATAGCACCGGTAACATGGAACAGACACTCTGGATTCCCATGTATTACTCTGGGAGAAGTTCTCTTCATTTCATTTTGAAATAAGGATAGATGAGGAGATCCATCTTTCTATTTTTTCTCCACCTTTCCCAGTGGCATCTGAGGTATGCTTATCTGAAGTAGCAGATGCACAGAGCTCATGGGACCTCATCAGAAAGGCTCTGTGAAGGCATACCTGCTGCCAGTGAACCGTTAACTTCATTCCTTCTCCATCTATTTGAGTCCCCTAACCCCTAGCCTTCTGGGTGGAGGGACAGGCACACCAATTACTTAAACTAGGGTAGAAGCTAATGTCATATGTAGTGAAGTGACAACTTAGCTCACATGGGAACGGTCCCATCTAGCCTCCATATATTTTTCCTCAAGAGCAAAAGCTCAGCAAGTGGTGCCTCGAGAGAACAGTGGCAGAATACTAGGTGGAATGGAAATATATTGAATGGAGCTGTGGAGCCCTGCTTCAGGAAGTGATTGCTTATACACCACCCACTTTTATACAACCGAAATTCTACAAAGTAAGAGGAGACTTTGGGGGGGGGGGTTGAAGCTGGTAATTACTTTTTCCTTTGAGGAGAGAAAAGAGAAATCATATGTTGTTTTTTTGTCACACAATACAAATCACTTGGATCAGGGTCTGTGTCAGGGGGAGACACCTGTGTTCGCATTGGATTCTGAGCCAAAGTGCTCATTTAACTTGTGCAATGTATCAAAATGTATCCTCATGGGAAATTTAGATGTAGAATTTGTAATGCATTAAAAAGCGCAATTATTTTTAAATGCATACTTTTCCATCATATCGCATTAGGCTTAAGCTAAACCCCAAAAATGGGTTAAAATGGTCTGGTAGGCATGTTGCTGCATGCTGCTGAAATCTAGGGAGGTCATGGCTAAATTAGAGCACCAATCTGCTCAGAACCACAGCTATAAGGGCATAATCAGTTATTTTTTCCAATAAGATATTTTGGAGCTTTCGCTAACTGCAAGATATAAACTAGGATTGTTTTGATGGTCTTGGAATACCATTCACGGGGCACCATACTAAATAGTAAGAACTGCCAGTAAGATCAATGAATGCATTTGTTAGTAAAGTGTTTGAATTATTTGTTTATGTTTGGGCACTTTTGGGCACACAAAGAAGGGACCCATCTTGTCTGTTATGTGTGTTGTATGACCATGGACCATGAAGAGGACCAGGGGACTCACAAGGTTAATTTTGGCCTTCATGGGTGCTGGAATCACACACACATATCAGCCCTAACTGGATTCTGCAAATTGTGTGAAAGAGAGCTTGTTTTGTGTGTGACAGTGTCCTTGAACATGTATTTTTGTTCCATGTTAATTCCTTAATTATTTTACATACTATACATGTGGCATATACTGAAATAACTCCCCAAATTAACTCAGCTCAAAAGCTCTTCACTAGTATGTATATTTCCTGATTTTACTTCAGTTCACCTGCTTTTGACTTTCAACAGCCTCCTGTCCGTTCTATTTTTTTCATTTTTAATTATCAAATCAAACAAGATATCCAGATTATGATGCTGCTCATATCGTCCCACCAGGTTGTGTTGTTATGTGAAACAGTGGCTTTTCCTCTTTGCTACCATTATCTCTCTGGGAGCTGTTGTGTTTAGTAAATCTCTGAAATCTGTATTCCCTTTATCAGAAAACTGCAGGTATATAGTTCTTACTGTATGTCGGCAAAGGCTAGAGAGTCTATAAATGCTTGGGGGTGAAAACAATGTGTTTCCTGCAATTATCCAGTGTTTCTGCAGGACGTGTCCACTCTCAGCCAGCTACAGCAGGCGCTGCATGGTGGTGATTGTTTAAAGGCAACTAACCTTTCCGTTACCTTGAACAAATGTGTCTTATAACAAAATTTGCCACATGTGAATAGAGATAATGGATCTGAAAAGAAGGCATTAAATAATAAACTGCAGGGAAATAACATTTCCACGATCATGTCCCTGAAAATGACTTTTGTCATTCATTTACCATGGACATTTTCAAACACTTACTGGCGCAAAAATCATCACGATTATGTAGCCTTTCTTACCTGTTGAATGAGCATCCTCTTTTCGGCTAAACACTCATCTTTATACCTGTTAAACCCAATCTGGCTCGCCAGCTTTATCGTAGGTCAGTGAGTAGCTCTACCAGAGCAGTTCAGGGTTAAGTGTGTTGCTCCTGCTTGCCGGCGTTAAGTTAGCCAATTTTTTTAATTTGAATTTGTGAGTGTTACTGATCAACTTTCCCAGTCCAGGTTCCTCTTTTCCTTTCACTTACAGAATTTGAACCAGTGAACCTTATGAGAAACCGCCCCTCTGTTCTAACCTTTTTGGCTACCGCTGACAAGCAACAACATAACAGTCCTTATGAACTCAAAATTGATGTTTTTATATGTGTCTTGTGCTATACCTCACCTATATCTCAGTACCTGGCCCAACAATAACAAAAAAGTCATTTTGTAGGTTTTCTTAATGGTATCTTAGTTTGTCATTTCCTGGAAAACAATAAAACCAATGCATGCAGGCGTGTATTAATTTAGCATCCAATGAAACAGTCTCTCATTTTTTATGACCTGTGTTTCTGGGGCCTCAGTGGTTACTGTACAAAAACAGAACTTTATTGACTGATTAATCTAGTTAGCTCAGTTAACCGTCCTATTAACTGACTCACCCCCAGGCTCAAGAGCCAAACCCAGTAAGTAAACCACCTCGGTGCTGTATTCTCTGTAGTCAAACTGTCCTTCAGCTGTCTTGGAGGCTGAGTTTGATCCCAGTACAACCAACATATTCACTTGGTGGGAGCTCTCAGTCTGCATAGACTGGTAGTGTCAAACACATTCAATGCTAATTGTTACTGTAAACACCAATCAATATCCACTACAATTTCCCTTCCTAGCTTTGTGTTTTTCAGGAAACCTTTAAATATGCAGAATCAAATTCAAAGTTGAAAGATGAAGTTGATCTAATCATGAGTGCAGGAAAGACACACGTAATCAAAAATACTGGATAGGAATCACAAAATCCAAAGGTGATTTCACTAGCGGCAAGTTTAATTGAGAGTTACAATACCACATGAGTGGTAGAAATCTGGCAGAAGTGAAGTATTTAACCAGGAAGTAGATGAGATTAATGAGTCCAGGTGGGTTGCTCAGTCAGGTTCACACAATTGTAAACCACGCCCACAACACACACACACACACACACACACACACACAGACAAACCAAGGAGGAGGGGAAACAAGGAAGCCACAGCCAGTGTTGTGACAGAAGTGAAAGCAAGGGAACCCCAAGGCAGATTTCCAACCTTTAGACACCTGATTAGAATTGATCCCAGCAAGCTCTACAGTTGAAACATCTGCAGTAGTAATTGTTTCCCTCCTTTGTGCATGTGTGTGTAACTGTTCCCTCAAGATCCCTTTCCACTTAGTACAAGCAATACTCTTAATTGCTGAAAATGTTGTGCTGCACCATACAGGACTTGTTTAGACACTGCTTCTCTAGCAGGTGCTAATTGATCACCCATATTTTGACTTACTAAAAATACTGTTGGAAGCACAAACTTCTTTTAATTAAAATGTAACTTTTTTTTTAGCTCTGCCTTCTTTACAGACAAATTGTGTGAATTACAAGTCCTAAATTATTTCAGCCAATGCATTTGTTATTGGGTATTTGTATACTGAATATAATATATTTGCTTATTAGCTGGGGGAGACGTTGTCTTCCCTCTTTAGTGGGAGGACATTTCCTAGTGATTTGTCCAACCTTACAGGTCACATGATTCAACAACCTTTTTGGTCCAAACTTGTAACCCTCTGACTGTCACTGCAATTGTCTGCAGTATGGAGTACATATTTTCAGAAACAACCAGGGGAATAACAAATCCAATGCTCACAAAGCCCTTGGAAGGTGGGCAACGGCGGAGCGGGTATCCACAGAAGGTGAAGCTTAATGGAAGCCAGGGAAGGGGAAGTGGGAAAGCTGTACTTGAGATAGGGCCAAGGAGGAGTTGTCAGCTTTGATTTATTAAGTGCAGCTCCTGCTCTGACTGCTGGTAACTTGTCAGTCCCCACATAATGGATGGGGCTCACAGCTCACTGCTCAGTGATTGGCTTTTTTTCCCTGGACCCTGTCCGTCGGGTCTCTCATCCATCGCTATCTTGCTCGCATTTCTAATTAATTTGTTATTCACAACCTCCACTACTTTTCCTGTTTGCCCTGGTACGGAGGAGCCAGCAGGCTACTCCTTTTCTCACTTTCTCTCTCCCCTCCAACGTCCCTCATTCAATATTCTCACTCGTGTTTGACAATGCTTCCCTGTGGTGTCAAAGTTGGCAAATGACTACTTCCCTCCCAATCCTATTCTTCTAACACGGTGCCGGTCCACAGCAATACAACTGCGCTCATCATTCACTCACCAGAGAGAAGCTTTTGTCTCTATCCTTCACCAGGGAGTCAGTGATATCATAGGCTTAGAGCCACGCAGAGCCCTCTTACCAACCTTATCCTTTGTAGGTACGTTACACCAAAAAAATGTGACAAGCTTCTTTAGCTCTTTTCTGCACTAAATGTGCCCAGAGTGAATCGAATCCTTGGCCATTATCCCAAGAGCTCTCTATAATTTCAAACATGGACCTGAGAAATTAAATACATATTGATACTGAAGTACAAGAGAGGCATGGTGGTGGAAAAGGCAGAGGAAAAAGAGATGATTGCATGGAAATATCTTGGGTCCTTTCCAGTTCGAGAGCCCTGCAATTCAAACAAGAACAGGCTTGAGTTGCGCATCCCATAAAAAATACAGCCTGTGATGAACTAGTCATTGGCATGCTCACACTCACAAGTCTTGTCAACTCATGTAATAGATGTCCGTAAACCCATATAAGTTGTATAAAAAGATGAGACAATGTAGCCCACTTTATTTGAAATCACATTAAACTGGAGTGATAGTAGCAAAAATCGAAAATGTCGAAAATGACTAATGTTGTTTGTCTTATACACAGTCAGCCACAGAATATGGGAAAAATTGTCTTTATGCTTGGCAAGGCAATGGCGGCTTGGGGTTGACTTAGCTTTTAAGGCGAAGCTTGCAAACACCAATGCATCCTTCCACATACACAACAGAGAAACAAGCCACATGAACAAGATGTCGAGGTTGAGGTAAGGCTCTGTGATGTTTGCGCTATGACCCCCACACTGAGCTCATGATCGAAGCCACACGCACACACATTTACACACACAAAAATCACACCCAGCATGAGCCCAGTTGCCCTGCGGTGGGCCCATCCACCGCAATCCCTCACATCGCTGTCCTCCGCGATTAGCTTTGTCTTTGGCCAGATGCAGTGCAGCGGGCCTGGAGGATCTAACACAGTGTATGGAGCCTTTACTCAAAAACAATCAGTCACAACCCACTCTGATTTCATGTTTTTTTTTTCTCTGTTCTTCTTTCTTTGTATAGCACAATGGCTTTCTTCCAACATAAAGACACATTTGTTATTTTAAATGTCATGCTTTGGCCTATTTATCAACTCTGCTTGACAGTGTGACACAATTTATTCAAGACAATGAGGCTCTTGCAGTAGTAAGCATCTTGGCCTCTGGTGCATTCAGCCATTTCTTGGGTGTTTTACATTGAGATGACCAGATTAACACTGTCATGACTGTTCACAAATGATAAATTAAGCTCTCAATTCAAGTTATTAGCTGTACCTAGATACAGTATAACCTAAACTTGAAATCTGAAATATTTGTAACTCCTTTTAGTCCTATCTCCCTATATTAATTAGATAATTAGCTGAAACTAACAATTATTTTCAGACTAAATTTACAGAGAACTTTTGGCCTTTTCGCAGCATAAATGACGTACATGATTAATTGATTTAAAAAAAAGTTGTCGATCAACTAGATGAATCACATCATCACAAATTACTAAAACCTGCAATGATTAAGATGAATAAAGATTCAGAAAATTTGGTGCTGCTAAACAGCAGCTTCAAAGAGGGTTTCACAGGTCGTTAACTTGCAGTCACTTATAGCATATAATACACAGTGTAGGCATGGGGTTCATAGCAAATATATGAAAGAGGGCGAAAAGTGTGATTAGAAAGTGACAAGGTAAACAAATAGAGGTGTCATTATCTGACAGGTCTGGACCTCAAGGGAAGGAGGTGGATTCTTTCTACAGTTATTGATTTGAATAACTCTACCCTACACCTAATGGGGTGCGTCGTTTGGTGCTACTCCTGCAGCATCCACAATCCATCTCTTATCTGTCAAGTGTGGCATAGGTGTGCACAACGTTATTTGTGTAAATTATGAAGAATTTCATTGAAGGGGCAGTTTGTCATTCACAAGCGTCCGGGATTTGGTACGTCGATAGACCTGTGGTGGTTTAAATGGGAGAGGATGGGAGACGAAGAGAATAGGAATGAGGGATGTTTGTAGAGAGAAAGTTTCAGTATGCCGGCAAGGAAGTGGAAATAAACACTTTTTTAATGCTGTCAGAGATGAAGGGCAAGTTAAACCGTAATGATTTTAAGTTGGCCCAGTAATGATTCAATCTGCATGACTATTTTATCGCTCATAGCTCACAGAAATCCACTTTTCCTCATTTAAATGACAAAAGCTATATTTTATTCCCCCCTCTGACTCTCCGATCAGACTGTTTTTGTCAGTATATGTTTAATAGTCAATGACAGCCGCAACCTAAGAAAAATAAACAATAACACACCATAGCACGCACTTTTATTCTCTCCCAAACACACTCCCACACAGTATGAGTGGAGGAATGTTATTCTGTCTGATGTAGGCCTACTTGACATGTGAAGGTCAATACATGAATTGCAATTCACACACTGGTTAGCAGCTTTTGAGGGCTTCCAGTGACTTATTTGTTTGCTTTCTTTTATCCGCTGCAAAGACTTCCTGTGAGCACACATATAGAAACACATGTTCCAGCTCAGATGTGGCAAAATATTGTCAGTGTGTGTAGGTGTCACAAGGAAGATGGTTGAACCAAAGGTTCACTCTCTATAACACCATTTATACCATTCACCTTGACTGAATTTAGTCACCAGGGATATGTCTGCTTTTGACACCAATAAGCCTGCTGACATATGTTCAATTAGCTCCAAAACACCTGTCCGGGAACCTGTGGAAGACTTTGTTGAATTTTATATTCCTGCTTCTTGCCTCATAAAATACATGGCTGTAATGTATGCTTCATACCCTTGCAGTCAATTCCACAAGATTAAGTGCACAGTCAGTTTGCACATGGCATCACCACAGTCCAACATTAAGTCCTCCTGTGGTGATAATGTACAGTAAGTGTTTTGCATGTGCTACATACAG
>NC_060166.1:14447020-14507245 GCF_021292245.1 Micropterus dolomieu
TACAGCAATTGCAAACCCCTAACAATTAAGCATGCCAATTTGCATTCTATACTACTGTCATTACTACTTGCAGTCTATTTCCATTGACAACCTGTTAGTCACAGAGGCAGCACTAGTTGCAGCCCATGTAATTTAAACATCCATTATGTGTGGTTTATCAAGTGATGAAAATGCTGCAGGGATGTCCGTGGCAAAGGCAGTCTAAGTGATATCACTGCTGGACTATTTTCAGGCTCTGATGATGGAAACTGATCAGTTTCCAAAGCAAAAACCGGAATATGGCATAAATGTGCACCTGCTCCCCGAAGTAAATGCAATGTAAACAGTTAGACATTGAAATTCACAAACATCACATAAAGACATGACAAATAAAATAGATCAAATATATTCTAGGCTTTAGCCAAATGGGAATATAATATAGTTTCTGTTCACATCTTCTGCTGTATGCTTTTATTAGGCTGTGGAGATCCATAATACAAATCAGACGTTTCATGCCACAGTTAATTTATCATCAACTAGATGACCAGGTAAAAATGATGGGCTACAGTTTTGCATTTGACTTAATGTAAGTTTTATTGGAATACTGCCAATTAATCTCCGACAGTACGCTAACTGATGATGCACCATGCCTTAATGCATTTTTGAGAGTCAGTTCCAAAAACCTAAGTAACAATTTCTTGAAAAAAAAATAACAGTGCTTGGCAATCTATCTCATTGAGTCACTTTTCTGACTCTCCTGTATAACATTAAGATCTAATAACAAAGTTGAGTCCAGTGCTGATCACTAAGCAAAACCTAACCATTTCAGAGAAATTAGTTATTGCTCCGGGACCTGTACAAAGAAACCCGGGTACCAAGCATCGCAATGCAACACATTGCCATTTAAATCTAAATGAATGGTGTTATTAATTTTCTCTGCCTTCATCTGCCTCTTCATTTGCTCAAGGGCTCTACAATTTCATTAACACACGCCACCCAAATTATTTCATAGGATATAACTATTCTTTAGTGGCTGTGAAGCAAGTCTTCTGAAGGACCATTATCCCAGAAAAGCAGGATTTATTTCCCTGCCTTAAGTGAACTGTCTACTGGCTATCCATGTAAAACCTCTTCATTCGGGGTCCGGCTAAAGAACGTTCAGGTTGTTCTGAGATCTGTTTCACTCCCTTTTACATTAAGCAAAAACATAGATTCCCAGATGTCATTATATAAATACAAATGCACAAGTCATAGATTCATATTGGTAATTCCATAAGGATGAGTCCTTCAATATTGATTTTGCCGTTATAAGGTCCCTGGTTATTTTTTTTTTTTGTCAGCCAGTCTTGTCATAATTCCTCCTCTTGGGGTCCAAAATATGCAATGTGCAGTAGATGCACTGATGCAATATCTGCAGCAGAATGAAGGATGAAAAACAGAAGACAAATACCTTTGATGGCCAGGAGGTTAATCTCTGTACACTCAAACGGCTCTCGGCAGGCCAGATTCCTGCAACCCTGGTGAAACTCCCATTAACATAGAGGTTGCGGATGACACTGCAGCCAGTACACAGCGTATACAGCGTGGCGGACCTGGAATTAATCAGAGGGGCATAAAAGATTGTCCCATGTGTTATCACTCGCCGCTTGTCCTTGACTAGACTTTCTGTTCTCTGTGATTGCCTTGTGTTTTCATCAGGCCACTTTTTTTTATCACAGTAATTCAGTCGCATTTTCCCTGTACGGGCAGCAACTATCAGCACCTTAGTGGTGTACAGCAAATTATGTCCAAGTCCTCTAGAGTTTGGGTTTTGCTATGTTTTGCTGTTATCTCCAATATTGTTAACTCAGTCTTGGGAATTTTTGTGGAAATGCAAGAAAAGGGACATTTAGTTGTGTGCTTCTTAAATGATCTCAAACAAGTCTGTTGGGGGGGAAATAATTATAGTATTAAGTATTCTACAAATCTATACCTAGCAAATAATTGAAAGCTTCAGCATTATACCAAAGTAAAACCATGTTTTGAGTGGGTGGGTTTTTCTAAAGTTGTTAGGAAAAGGTCACATGCTATTGATGCAGAGGTGGGAGTAAATTGAATTTGACAAGATCAATACATTGACTATGGTCGTTGAAATAGTCACAATATAAACTTCTTTTGTCAGGACCAAGGACATAACTGCAGGTAAGAGAATTGGAGACATGAACAATTACCAGCATTTCTACACTTTTTCTCCTCTACATATTTTCTCCCTGAACCTCTTCTCATCTCTCTCCTTCTCTTGCTCCCTTATTTGCCATCCCTCGTTTATCTCGACAATCCAATAATTTATACTTAGAAGCGACTTGGCCAAGGGAAGCAGCGGAGGGTGAGCCAAAAGAGCTAGCGATAGTGGCTAATTAGCTACAGCTGCTGATGGGACTGCTCCTCGCCGGCTGCCAGAGGAGCCTTGACAAAATTGTTATCAAATGCAATCAGAAAAGACGAGCCATTTTTCAGCGCATTAAGATCCGAGGCAAATTGGAGATAGTGGGTGGGAGAGGAATAGGATGACAAAAGGGTGTTCTGTGAGAAGATATTTGTATATGTGGTATGTGTGAGTGAGTGTATGCTAAGGAAACAGGCACATGAAATGAAGCATGGAGACAGAGGGAGACAAATGGGACCCTACCTGTGTGTAAGCTTATATATGTTACCAGTTCCACTGAACAGGTGAGCCATTTCTTACTAAATGATGCTATAGAGCAGGGCGGTGACAAACAACCAGGAGAATACTTTTCACCTTAGCATCCTCGCACTATGGCTGCGTTTACATTCACCACAGTGATCCCCTGCCATACTTGCATCATGCCTCAGTGCTACTACAGCAGATGAAGCACATTTCCATCTTCAACACGTGTGGGCCGAGTGCTGTGTACACTATGTCTATCATAAATTTTCACTTAATAAAGGCTATGTATGTCTTACATACAGTCTGCAGTATAAATGTGAATATGAAACATTCAGCATGAGGGAGTCATCTGGAGTCCAGTCCATTTTGTGCTGCAACACGGCTGTAATGAGGTCTGGTGGAAGAAGAGGACCAGTAACCTGTCTGCTGCAATGACAGCAAGGCATCCTCCTATTCAGACCTCGCTATAAATAAAGTCTTAGCATACAAGGACGCACACAGCAAAGTGAAACACAGAGTGCAGTATCATAGATAGTTGCACAAACAGTATGTTGCTACAGGATGTTGTGCTCTGAGGTATAACGAGGTAGCACTGCATGTCACAACACGTATCAAGTAATTTATGCAACTGCAGACATTTCAGACGTTTCATTTTATGTTAACTGTGGTCAAATGGATTCAGTTCACTCCCGCCTCCGCTTAAAACCCCTGCAACCTCAGTTATTCCAAAATCGAACTCAGACTTTTTAGGTACTGCGCAGATCATAGCCGAAGGGTGATTTTCAGGAATCTGTGCATGTTTCCATGTTTGCGTGTGTATGTACATGCATGAAAGGATGTGTGCCTGTGTGTGGTGTCTTTCCCAGGTGTTTACCCTGGCTTTAGGTCTTGGTCTAGGGAGGCTTGCGAAGGCCAGCCTGCTGGCAGCAGCTGGAGAGTGTCAGCAGATGTGAATTGTCAAGCGTTCTGTTTGGTTCATTAGCTGCTCTTCCACTTGCACCAAACACAGCTGTTGCCTGGCCCACAGAGCAAAGGGGACTGTGTGTATGCGTGTGTGTGTGTGTGTGTGTGTGTGTGTCTGTGTGAGAGAGAGAGAGAGAGAGAGAGAGAGAGAGAGAGAGAGAGTGCATGAGTGTTCCGTTTATATTCATGTGTGTTGTTTTATGTGCATCTCAAGTCTGCCTTGCTATGTAGATACATAGATAAACCAGTTCAGGGTAGTGACTCATGTCGTTTTGTTTTTCTCCTTTCAGTCACCTCAGTATGGTGTTGGATTCTGTGTTCCCTTCTTTATATTGCTTCAATATTTCCCTGGTAACAGTTTGGTGGTTCTGCCAGCTAACCAGCCAAAGTATAGATTCAGAATCTTTTTTCCCATCTGTTAAAGAAAACTTCTGCAACTCAACAGTGTATTTTCAGTGTGATTCCTTATCTCCACTACATGCAGCGTGTAGGCAATGACAATAGAGAACAGAGGTAATACTTTTTATGTCTTTTTTTATTGTTTGTACATAATTACCCATAGAAATTTAAGTCATATAATAGCCACTGACATGGAATTTGTACAAATATGGACAAACAAACAACAGTACAATGTAATGTAAAGTCACTGCAGGCTCTGCAGCTGATTCTAATATAGCAGCAACAAATACAGTCCAAACCTATAGACATATTTGTTGTTGCATAACTAAGTACATTTTTCCTTTCATAATATAATTCATACTATACTTAGGTAGGAAACTTACCTTACATAAGTGTCATTGCATCCATTTTATGCATTTGTGACTTGGTGGTAATTTAAAGCACTCACACATCTCCATATACAAAACTATTATTACTCTTGTCATTTTTTTCTGATGTTTACCCGCGGCAAATCCAACCATTGTTCTGGTTGACCAGGGCTTGATTATGTACAATATGCATGCAGATTGCCATACCCTCTGAATAAATATTTGTTCAGAGCCAAGGTCTGTTGTAATTAACAGGAAGGCGGCTGGAGAAATTCTATTATCCTTCTCCCTGGAGTCACCAGCAGCTCTGCAAATCTCAGGTCAGCTGGTCTGGTTATGGAGATGTCTCATTCACACGTGTCTACACAGTGTGTGCGATGTGTGCTGATGAATTTGTGTGTATCTGCATGCATATGTGTGCATGTGGAAATGTTGGCAGAAACCACATACAGAGAAAGTCTGTCAACAAATGTTATAACTGCATTAGGCAAGTATTTTCTCTGCCAGGAGTCTAATTGGATGGTGAATTGTTGTGGCTTTTAGTAGATAATGCTTGAGATATAAAATCAATTATAAACATAATAACTTAACATAATAGTCTAGCAATATTTGTATGTATAATGTAGATGAATACAGTGTGCACAATAAAAATGGTTAATCGCAGTAAATGTCACTGCTGTATATGGTATTCATTGCACTGATGAAAGCAAATAACAATATGTTACTCAAAAAGATAGTAGAACTTTTTGGCACATTTGCCCCAATGGCCCTCCTACCACAAACAATTACTGCAACTTGAAATATAACAATGCATGCAAGCACTTCTGTAACACAAAAATAAAAGCAAGGATGTGACAATGTTAAGTTTGAGAACTGAGAAAGAGTGAAAGAGGGTAAAAGAGATCACTGGGGTAGGGTCTGCATAGCAGTAAGTTCCTCTGTACTGCCTGTGCAAGTATAAAGACATCCTCGCCTATGTTTTAGTGAAATCCCTCCAGCCTAATTAAGTGAAAAAGCACAAGATGTTTATGAAGCATTCTAGGCAGCCAAAGACAGCCACTAAAGAGCCATCGACTGCAAAAGTGGCGACAGGGTGGATCGACGTGCCCACAAAAGAATATGCCATGGGGGTATTTACCCTGAACCTGCAGAGCTTGCACAGATGACATCTTAATAAGCTGAGCACTATGATACATTTTTAACAGAGCCGGTCGGTGTCTCCAGAGGACTGTGCACCAGTACCCACACTTAATTGGGTTTTTCCTTCCTTCAGCATCATTGTAGCGTTACATTATTTTTGTATATCCTTATCCCCAAGTACTTGACTGAGGATTGTCCAGCCATGACACCTTTTTTTTCTCTCCCAATATATATTCTTTTGTATTACTTTTCTGTCAAGTTTGAATGACATCATCTACCAAGAGAGAAAATAAACTGTAAGTTGGTTACATTATGCATAGTATTTTCAGAGTTTATAGTTTATAGTATAGTAATCAGAGTTTATAGTAAAGGGGTTGGGACTGTAATTTTACCTGTTACTGTATATCATTCTGTAAAATTTTTCAGAAATATCTATATATTAGTAACCATTTCTTTCTGAAAAATTGTGTTTCACCTTTAGTGAAATGACATCTCAAGCATAGTGCACTGATTGCTGCAGTCTTAAAGTCAGGAAGAAGTTAGGTTTGCTACATTTTCCCAGAAAACAAAAATGCTGCGACATGTGGTCCCTGGCTGCTATTTGAAAAATGTAGTTCTGCGTGAGTAACTAGCCTTCACATACCATTTGTGTAGGAGTCAGCGTGAGTTCAACAAAAAGTGTTTAGCAACAAATGAGGAGCTTCTTCCTGTAGACATAAAATGCATTTGTATATGTTTGAAGGACAGTCCTTTGCAACTCTGAGAAATGTTTTCTCACTTCCTTAAAACATGAGGTGGTTTGAGCTTTCAGAGAGTGGGTCTTTATTTGTACCACTAGGCAGCATTAAAGTGTTTCGGACATGTGCCAGATCTGGCACTGCTGCCAGTGTCGATGCCACAATGAGGAGGAACACAGCTTTGATGTTTTTTATTCACACAGCTTTTGTTTACATGTTTACTGTTTCTGGCCATGGACATCACGCCAAAAGACACTGCTGCGACAGTCTACATCAAACACAACCTAGGTCAATGAGAAAGACAGCCAAAGCAAAATATATGTTTTTTTTTTCTCCACAATGATGCTCTCCCTGCCTCCCCGCAACTTGCCCACCTTTGGAGGCAGCAGTGTAGAACTTGGATCTCTGGAGGCCTGGTGGTTTAGGCAGAGAGGGGGAACCATGTTCAGCCTGCATGAGCTGCCAGCGAATCTGTTAATTAAGCATGCTAATGGTTGTAATTGTAGCTGGTGGTGAACCCAGCTGCTGAGGTAAATGCTAGGTTTAGCCCACTGGTTGTCAGGGTTCAACTTTATGTGTGTGCATATGTGTGAGTGCAAATTAAGTGCTGGCACACATTTTTATGCATGAGTGACGAAGGAAGCAGGCAGAGAGAGAGAGAGAGAGAGTCTAGCCTGGCTGCAGAGTGCGTAGGAGGTGAGAGGTGAGCAATAGGCAGGAAGGGTTAAGGTAAATAGAAAGTCGAGGGAGAAAGATGGGTTTTTTTAACCTCATGGCCTTCGTTCTCCCTCCCTGCATCAGGTGTCATTTTTCTGCAGCTGCTCCCAGCAAAATATCCAATAGGTGTTTGCTCTCTGCCCAAGGATTAGGGTGCAGAGGCTGGGCTAATTTGAGGCTAATGCTGATCTCACCCAACTTGGCAGCAGGTGTGTGGTGACAGCCTCACAGACAGATTGGAGAGGTAATCTTTACCCTCTGTCAACTTGTTGTTTATTCTAGTTGTCCAGTTGTGTTTGGTCTGTTTATTTTCAGTTATTTAATGTAAATATATTTATTTCTCTTGTTATGCTCAAGGACAACAGTAGGATGGAACTAAATGAAGGACACAAATCCATTAATTTCCAAAAGTCTTACTTTTGTGTGTTCAGTGTTCTCTTCATCTTTGATATTTTGCAGAATGTCAGGAGACTTTTGGTGCCTGTTGGGGTATATTCACAAAAAAGAGAGATAATAGTACCATCAAGTGCAGACACTTGTCTCTTGACAGAAGACTCATCTTTCATAAAATATTCACAAAGAGTACAAAAGGGCCATTTGACGATGCAGTGACTGCACTGTTCAAAGTATGAATCGGGGGGGGGAAATATTACAAAACAGTTTTTCATCAGTCTTTTTTTATGTAAAGAGTGAATTGGATGTGACCTTTGTTACGCCAACATAATTTTTATTTTCTAAGGAATTTAATGCTAAAATTTGTAACTTAATTTAGTTAAAAAAAACAACACCATTTTATGTCACATGGTCTTGGTCTGTTGCATTAATACTGGCACACTTACCACAGTGGTATTGGTTGCCTATCCAGTCTAATTGCTTTAGATAGTGGCTTGCTACCCTTCTGGCTGCATTTCAAAAAAAAAAGTTTGCTAAAAAAAACAGAGCTTTAGCACAGCAAGTGAGGCGATTCCAGTTAACACATTAAAATCAACAACAACAAATGTCAGCTGTTCAGTGATATTACTTAACAGAAGTAGCAGTCATGTGTTTAAGTCATAATTTGTCTTGCTTTTACTGTCAATTATTTTTAGAACATTTTCAAGTTAATTGTGCTAGCACTGTGATGTGTGCATCAACAACATGTGTTAGCCAAACTGTAGCACACAAAGCAACATCACTAGCATGACTTTTCCATCCTTGTTGTTGTTTGAATTACTTCCACACATTTCAGTTTTAAATCTTTAATCTCTAATTCCTGCTTGCTCTATCCCCGAAGTAATTGTTACTTCTGTCAGAGTACAGTTAATATTATCACAAGGTTATTGACACTTTCTTGCCCCAGACATTATAAAGAAACATGTTCTCGTTTACACTCAGAGATGCGAGGGGAAATCAGTGCTGCTGTCTTGTCATTGCTGTTCACACTTTGATCGAGGAGTTAGTAGATGGTGGATAATTTACCATGGCTGTATCAAACGCATGCGAAGCACAGTGGAGGTCATCAGGACATGAGGCTATGCAACATTTTCTAAACCTCCTGTGATTACTGCGAGGAGCCATGTCTGATAGTCTCTGTCAAAAACCTTTCTTATCCTTAGAATGAACTGCAAAGCATTTATATTGGTTTTCAATCTTTGTACTGTAGCAATGTAGCTGTTTTACTTTTAGAAAACCTTGTGACACAATAATGTCATAGCATAGCATCGCAATTGCTGGGGCGTTGCTGCGTTTATGTTTGCACTTGTTGATCAGCTGCATTTTGGCAATGTAGGCACTGGATAATCAAGGCTTATTCAAATTCTCAGCTCATTGTTGTTGCGTTGGATACATGTATCGCCTAAATGCTTAAAATTGAAATGTAAATATGCCCTGTGTGCATTTACAGTCATAAAAATGCATGCTGCTATTCTTATTGCCGTGCCATTGTGTGCAGCACACTGTGCATATGCAACACTGGGAAATAATGAAATCGGGCATGGGGTAGTAAATGCTTTCTTTTGTTGGCAAAACCTATGCATGTGCTTAAGCATAAAGCTGTCACAAAGCTGTTGCATGTGGAAGCCTACGAGGAATTAGGCATTTATGTTATAGATAACCTCTGTTCAAGTCAATAAGCAAATTTACCTTACTTGTTAATCACAGAGGAGTGATCAAGGCAGAGGAGGAGGAAAAAGCTGTGTGTTTAGCAGGGAGATATGAGACTGTGTGTCATCCAGGCTTGTGTACGCAAGGTAAGAGAGACAGACATAGTCCAGCACGCACAGATAGCTAGATAGATAGAGAGAGGGAGAAAGAGAGGAAGCTGTAGTTCACTAAGACATACACACAGCATGTCCTTCCTTTGTCCTGTTGTCTGCTGGCCTGTTCGACCCTAATCCTTTTTATCTGTCTGCGCTGTGTTTGCGAGTCTTTGTGTTTGTTCTGGCATATGTGTGCATGTCTGTGTGTGTCTGTACGTGTGCGCCTGAGCGCCTGTGTGTGTTCGCGTGTGCTAGTTTGTGATGAAGATGTCAGAGGGAGCTGATTAGCTGCCTGTTACCTTCTCTCCCAGGAGATGGGGTCTTGCCACGGGCACAGATGCGGACCCATATCATTACTGTGGGAGAGAACATTGGATGTAATATCTTTTTCCAAAACATTTTTTTAGGGATACTTGTTTAAGTTACTCTTAATGATTTGTGCGTGTGTGTGTCTTTGTGTGTTATGTCTTTCATGAAATATATGATAATGTATGTTTTTTTGTGATATGTAAATGCCTCCAGGGATTGTTGCCGGATTCAAGAAACATTGGCCAAGTGTGTAGAACAAGATCCGCATATCCACATGAACTTGTGACCTTGAAAGTGCTATAAACCGAAGGTGGTTTATGCACTGGAGAGTCTCAAAGGTACTTAGACCGTTGCAGAGAGCCCGAGGACACAGCAACAGTATGAGATCAGAATCTGTTTTCTTGGCTTTGGGATAGCTTCTGATATTGAGCTTGGAATTACTTTCATGTAATCCATTCATTCTCATAGCTGATTCCTGGAGGAACCACATTCTGATGATTACTCTGGTAATCTCTTCCAAAGGCTTTGGTATATAGATCAGTCAGTGTACAATAGTTTGGATATTTCTCATTGGTGTCGAGAAAATAGATGGTGACAACACTTGTAAAAGGTTCATCTTTTTCACGCTTTTTAACCTACTGTTAGTGTTGTTTTTCAGGCACCAGTGATTGCTGTGAGAATTTCATGATATTGATATTTTAATAAATCAACAATTCAAATAACAGTAAATAACATTTCTTCATAGGTGTTGCGGCAAGGAAGTAGAGTTTATGACACTCTCTCAGTAACACATTATTAACATTCTGTGTTTGAAGAAGGCCATGGCTACAAATCTTCAAAACCTAGCCAGAGCCAAACTTTCATGTTCCTGATATATGCTCTGCCTTGAGGGCATGAGATGGGCACAGTAAGACAAGGAAAAAATGTTTGCATGTCACCCTGCTGACCCCTTAGCACACCTCACGATCGCCAGCTCGCAAAGCCAACAATTCCCCAGTGGTGTCTTTCGAATCAGTGAGAAAGAGCAAAATGTGAGAGAAAGGAGGCTTCCCCATTGCCAGTGCATCCTTTGACATTGATCTGTGCTATTACTCCTTTTGACACCTCGTTCCATGTGACTAGATGGCCTACAGGCTGGACAACTAAGACAAGAAACAGGGGCAGCAGATACAAATGACCCCCCTCAGGCCATTACTTCCATCCTGTATGAGGGGGGGCAGAAAGGGAGAGGTTCAGTAAGGTTACATTTTTGTACCTACACACCATGTAGAGGCACTCCAGCAGAGGTGGTGACAGAGTCTTGAAAAAAGGCGCTGACATGTGCTGAGCTTTGCCTGATAATAATTGGCCACGGGTAGAGTGAAAATGGTGGTTAAACTAAAGGTCCTACCTACACAGGAATCCAATGATTAGAATAATTAGAGCAATTACCAACACTTGGTCAACCAGGGGCAGCTAACCAACAGAGGGTGACTGGGCTCAGGCCTCTGAAAAAAAAGATAAATTATTATTATCATCATAAGTATCATTTATTTATTTATTTATTATTTATAAATAACCATTTTTTGAATAACTATATACCCTGGTACATTAGAGCCTGTTCTCATCTCATGGCGTCATATACCGACGATGTGCTAACAGGTAGGGTTAGCCTCCCTTGTGTTGCTGCAACGTAGCAAATGGGGGCATTTCATACGGACGCCGAGGGGTACCTTTAGCGTAAAATCCTTACACTTTGTCACGCTGTCTGAAAGCATCAGTTACGACGCAATGAGATGAGAATGTGTTGTACATTCATATGCTACCATGTCTAATTTCCAGAGTTGGGAAGTTCCAACTGTGTGTTCATGAGCTTTGTGCAGTGTTTCAACAACATGCTGATAGCTGCTTTAAAGGGGACCCATTATGCTTTTCTGTATTTTCTGTCTTTTCTATAGTGTTACAATGTCAGATGTCCGTGGCCAAAGATTCAAATAATGAGGTAAAAGTATTAAAAAGAAATTCCTGTGAGCCAAAACCTTATAACTGTTTTTTCTACTATTGGCTCTGTATGACATCACATAGAACCGGATTTCCATATATGGTCATGTGCTCCAGGCACAGAATGTCAGCCATACCCACAAAGGAATGCGCATTTAAGATCAACATGGCTATTGTGATCTCAGCTCAGAGGAACAATTCGATCGTGTCATTAAGATAAATACTGTTCAGTTATCGTAGGAATCAGGATAAATTCAGTGGCAACTAAAGAAAGAATTTCTTTAAGTTTCTACCAATCAGCTTCATTCATTGACATAGTCTAATAAGTCCATGAATGAAGCATGATTGGTGGATGAGTTGGTCAGATACAGGACTTTCACTTGGTAGATTGGTTTTGGTTCCTGTGTGACCCTAAAGTTAATGTTGATTTTATCTTTTTAACCCAAACCATGATCTTTTCCTAAATCCAACCAATGGCTTTCTAACATGTGGTTAACATTCTGAATGTTACAGTCATTGCAGAAGCCTCAAATATGCTCGGGAGCAGACGTAGACACAGACAGCTGCAGACCCCGCGGACGAGGACTGCTTCTGTTTATACTACTTTCTGCAGTCAGCTTAGCGTACATGTTCCACACATGTGCAGTAGATCGGTTTGGTGTCCCGGTAGCGCTAGTCGCCGCGCGGACACATAAAACGTGAGGCTCACAGATGTCCGCACAGACGATTTTTTCGTCCTGCAGACCCTTGTATACTCGCGGACGCGGAAAGTATTATCCTTGCCTTACACTATCACACAGAAGAAAACACCTAAGTATAACTAAAGAAAAAACAAAAATACATCACCTATTGGAATGATATTACAAACTGACAGCACTCATAACTAGAAATATATAACAGACAGTATACTGTGGCAGACCACCTGACCACATTAACTGATAAGAACCTGAGAAAGACATTGACAATGTCCTTACATACACAGACTGAGTGACCAAAGTCTAGCAATAAAGAACACAGCCAGACCTGCTGCCCAGAGAGGACAGGATGTGCTGTCATTGTGATGAGGGAGCTGTAGAGACAGAATTACACGTACTAAAAAACTGATATATTAGGGAGGAATTATTTTCCAGAATTTGAAAAGAAATGCCCTGAATTCCCAAATCTGAGAAAAAAAGTTAAAAATTACCCCTCATTCCTTAAGATTGCCTTTCGTAATCGTAATTGTACTTTGGCAAAATTGTCAACACATGTCAAATGTCTTGCCAAAAAGCCTATGAAATTGAATTGCATTACAAAGATGCATTCAGCAGTAGTTTCATTGTTCATTCTTAGCAGCTTGTTCACTTCTCTCTAGCAACTCAGTAATAGCATTAGCACATAGCCCACTCGCAGCACCCCTCCATGTGAAAACATGAAAAAAGCCTTTATCCTTTTGACTCAAGCTACCATGTGGAAGAAAACAGCAGGACAACAGGCTGTGTGAGGGCCCATTAGTGGAAGAGACCTTGCCTCAGAAATTTCGGGTTTTTTTGTTTGTTTTGTGTTTTTTAAGGTTGTTTAAAGTGGCATGCTATAGTGGGTTAGAGGGATTATTGATTAAGTAGGGTATTTTATCGGGATCTGGGATTTTCTCCCTGCAAGCCTAGGGAATGTCATTAGCAAGCTGCAGAAGGAAAGTAACCAGCACTGAAAGCCTGAGTGCAGACGAATCTGTGAAACAAACACAGGTGGCAGCAATAAAAGTAGTGGGCTTTCAAGTGCCAGTGATGGCTGGCCTACCATCACGTCACCTCTGTTCCTAAAAAAGGACTGAATGGCCAATCTGCTTTTGCTCTCCACCCACGAAAGGTCTTTTGCAGAGCGGCAGTGCTTTCAAACTAAATGTGCCAGGCTTTTCTTTCTGGTGGCCTTGGTGGAAGTACAGATGCTTCTGCATAGGTAGTATTTATCCTTATTTAAAGTCTTTATCCTGCAATTTATATAATACAGTAAATTTTCATTTCCATAAGAAATGCTTGACTAACTCTATTTAAAAAAAACATCACTTGTAATGTGTGAGTATCCCAGGTGTTCTTGTGTTGAAACACTCCATCGAGCTCTATAATCCAGAGAGGGAGGATGAGGAGACTGTGTGAGTGGGAGTGAGCAGAATTTGTGTTTTGTTATTTGCAATCATGACTGCGATGATTGGGCCAGGGCAACCAACAAATGTATAAACAAAAATGTCTAAATCTTATGCAGTACAACGGGAGATATTATTCCACTCACTAAATTACTGGCACTCAAACTTGTATCTCTTCTCTCCGTATTTCAGGTTTACAAAATAAATTGTAAGAAACACCCTCACTTGAATCATAAAAGCATGTGCAATTCGCCTACCTATTCTTATCTGACCTCCAAATGATGATATAAAAACCCAAAAAATCCATTACCTCAAGCCTTGCTGACGATGCGTTATTACCGATTAAAATTGATTATAGTGAGACAAAAGCTTTCATTCTACTGAGTTGTAAGCCCACTCAGGAGTCTTTGTGATGACCATTAGTTGATATGTCAATTAAGCATTCATTAGAGCACTCTGATCCCTTTTGAGGCTGCCCTCTATCTATACGTGAGAAGCCTGATGGTAATTGTCTCTCAACGTTAGCCTATTAGGTGAAGTATGTGACAGGTATTCTAATTCTGATCATTGTCATGCTATCCATTAGAGAGGCGAAAACAGATACACTATGGTGGAATGACTGGAATAATCACTAGCGTTTATGTTGACCTTTATGTTAGCAGGAGTTATTCCGCTGTGTTTGCACTAGTGAAGTAACTGTATGAAAGAAACTGAATATATGAAAATGACTGAAAGTCCTAAAAGTTTATCGTGGTAAACTAAAGTACCTTTTACATGGATCCAAATGTCTTTAAAAGACATGAGGATGAAGTGAGAAGAGGATATTTGTGGAGTGATTCAGAGAAAGACGGGGGCGTTTTTAATCCGGTATGTCGCCACTTAAATCCCAGTCACTTAATTTAACCTTCTTTTGTTTAATTAACCTCAGATTTCAGAGCTAATTAGGTTCAGGTATTAAAGACAGATTATTTTTTCTCACTGTGGCTGCTGGCAGAAGTGTGGATGTGGTCTCACTTTACGTCAGATGAGATCTGATCGAGTGTCGGATTGAGCCTTTAGGGAAGATGGAATCCAGTGACGAGGAGTCAGCATGCCACAATGTGTCTGTGACTATTTCATCATGTTGAAATGCCATGTCTTTTGTGTGTGTGCATTCAGTAACATTTATCATACCTTGAGATCCGCTACACAATGAACACTCTCACACTGCGAAACAATGGTGAGCCAAACAGAACAAAAGCTTATTTCTCATGTGCAGAAAAACTCATTAAAAACAGTAAAAAAGGATCAAGGCTGTCTATTCTGTTTCTTTTCAGTTTTTTTTCTTTCTGACTTTGTGCCTGAATGCATGAACCCCCCCCCACCCTCCCGCCACACACACACACACACACACACACACTCAGACAGATATAAAAAAAAAAATCAATTCTTTTTCATATTTTTCTCCAAATGCAGAGTATCTGTTTTTGGTCTCGAGTGCCTGATCTCATAATTGATATCTGCAAACATCACACCCCCGCTGTGAAAGGAGGGCCTCTGCGCTTTTTACTGGAACATAAACATTAAAATGGGCATCAGAATTGTTAAAAATTTTGACCCCTGTTTTTAATAAGGCCCTGTAGCAGGACAACAGCACTGCACTGAGGGGGGATTGGCACCAGTATGTACTGCTTAGTGACAGAACAGCCACAAGTGGCGTCCCTGTTCACCCAATCA
The DNA here is from genome assembly GCF_021292245.1 of Micropterus dolomieu. Classification (NCBI taxonomy): domain Eukaryota; kingdom Metazoa; phylum Chordata; class Actinopteri; order Centrarchiformes; family Centrarchidae; genus Micropterus; species Micropterus dolomieu. The sequence goes on from NC_060166.1 coordinate 14,462,356, forward strand.
CCAAAGCTGTCACTCTGTGCCTCATTAGCCTGATGGGAGATCCATGGCAAGCGGCCCCTGCACTAACCTCCCGTGGCCCACAAATCAATGTGTTCACAGCGGGGTGTGAAAGGGAGGGGCAACTAAAGCATCCAGTCTATCTCCTGGTCCACAATACTTGCGGTTAATTATTGAGGTGGTGATTGCAAATGGCCAGGCCACTTGTGCGAATGGAGCGTAAACAAAAGCAAATTGGAAACAGGTATTACACAGCTTCCATATTAGGCCTCCCGGAGGGCTTCGTCTGATTACAACAATCACTGCATGTGTCTCTGGGCAAGATAAGTGAGGCACATGAAGTGGTTTTAAAGCACAGGCCTGCACATCTATCCCTCCATCCATCTATCCATCCATTGCTCCTGCTTGATCCTCTACTGCCACTTATCCATATTTGAAATTCCAAAAGCCTCTCTTATAGCTGGCTTATCACCCATGTAATGACAAAGTTCAAATGTGAATCCATCCGCACAGCTCAGAAAGCCATTGAAATCCTCTCTGAAAGGTACTGGTGGCCACAGCAGCTACCGTCAATTTACAAAGTACCTGGTGCCTAAAAAACAGATTTTGTGGCCGTAGATTGAAAATGAGTTCAACACTCCTGTGGACACGAGAGCTGAATCAATTTTATAACATGCCTTTTTGAGTGGACTGATTTATATTGCTATGTTCTGAGTTACAGTTCATTCATGGCTACACCATGTAAAAAATGTGGTTAATGTTGATTTCTACTTGTGTGCTCACAGTAAAGCATTATAAGGGAGAACACGGAGCATCACAATTGAGACCTGTAACATAAAATAGTGGGAAATGAGTTATAAATAAGTTGTTATGAGGTCTATGAGGGAAATAGTTATAAATACCACCTGGACTACATACAAATGTCCTGGAACACATAAGCATGCAATGTCAGGATCACACATTTAAGTTGCATTAATAACCTATATGTTTAAACATTCAAAATAAATCAAAGGCACTTTCATAGAGTTGCCAAATCTCGTTTTGTGCTTCTTTGGTTCCTGCTCAAAAAAAAGTACCAGCATCTAGGTTTAGATATACACAAACATATGTTTATGTATATCAATACTCAAAGCTGAGAGAAAATGCCAAAGCCTGTAAATCATTTAGTTTATAGCTTGGTGCAGGTGACTTTTTCTTGAAAGGGACTCTTTTGATTTATCTGACTTTGCCTCCTCTCATCACAGCAGTACCATTCCCCACATGCACATAAGGGCCCTGAAAATTCCCTTAAACCCATGCAAAGAAAAGAGATCGGTGCACATTTTTGATCGAAGGTGTTTATATTTTCATGTAGTTTACTTTCATGCCCTACACTGCAAATAGAAAAGTGCATCCACACACACTCAATAACACATATACCTTCATCTCCCTTTCAGCCTGAACCCTTGAATAAATAAATCATTGGAATTGTCAAAGCTTGGCAGTTATCTTACCAACTGAAGAATATTTAGCACTAGGTGATTCTCACTGTAGGATACCGCTGTAGTATTGATGTTTCTTATCCTGCATTTCTGAGTCAAAACCATCGAGGCAAACAGGTGCACTCACACACACACACACACACACACACACACACACACACCTCACAAACTTAAAACAACAAAACAACAACAGAAACACAATGAACGGCCTCTCATCCAGGGCCTCAATATAATTAACTGGAGAGGCTGAGTTTAGGGATTACTCCAGGAGGGGCGGTGAATTAAAGCTCAGCTAATGAGTTGAAGTTTCTTAATTTGTTCTCCCCCATAATTCCAGAATGGATTAGCAGTAGCTTTAGTCGCCTCTTCCCACCGATTAGCATGGCTCACTCGGTTTAGTATTTAACGGCGGGGAAGAGAGAGGATAGGAGTGCTGTAGGGATGGTTACCCAGCTTATGAGTCAACTTGTTCAGTGGTAAATGTGCATCAGTGTTCAGCAGATAAAAGCACGCATCTACTCGAGAGTCAAAGACAATGAAATAGGATCCAATGTCCCACAGGTTTTTGTCCCACTTATTGAACTTCGCTTTGCTAAGGTGTTGCATTTTTCACAGAACCTGGGCATTTACTGTGCTGACCTTACAAATAATTTTCTTTATGTTATACTTTATGTTGATTTATTGCAAAAAGAAAGGAAATGCCATGGGTTTACACAGAGCATTCTCACTATTTCTACGAGTAGACTACCCCCCGTCTACTCGGCTGCACCAGGATAGTGGACTTAAGACTGTAAATTAGGGTTAAAAGGCTCTGAGGGTGGTGGAGAGCAGCTGAGCATGACGGCTGGACCTGGCACAGCACCTGATGCCTAATAATGAAAATTGACAGGGCTTGTTTTTAATTCTCCTGCTACTTGGGGCCATATTGCTCGGGAGCACAATACAGCCGGAGGGTATAAAGCCACACCTGCAGGCAGGTTTCTCCATTATACCTGTGCTCCCTCACATGCATTCTGGAGTGTGTCAATAATATACTAACCTTTAGTGCCAGCCAAAAGCCAGCTAATGAAAAATACCCCCCCCCCCCCCCTTTCATCATCAATGCAAGCAGCACTAGCACACCGTTGTGTTATTCATTAACATTTACTCATTTGGCAGACGCTTTTATCCAAAGCGACTTACATTTGAGGAACAACATACAAGCATCAACAGAGCATCAAATACAGATCTACAACTGACAATACATACTAGTAAGAGCAGCAATAAATACTAGTAAGAGCTCATAGTTCATATCACATCAATGGGGTAAATACCTAGGGAAGGAAGTAAGAGTTAACAAAAAAAGTGCAATTAATACAAGATAATTGTAGGGGATAGAAGAAGAAGAGCACAGGAAGTGCATGTTAGACTAACAACAGAGAATGTGAGAGACAAGATGTATAGATTGCAGAGTGATTCTGTTTGGTTTTTGCAGAAAAGAAAATGATAAGGTTCCCATAATAAGCAGTCACAAAGTTACTTATGTAGAGTAATTGTGGGATGAAAACATAAAGATTTAGTCTGATTAGCCTTATTGCATGATTTCTTAAGCTTTTTGTTCCACCATTTGAGAACTAAATGTGACTCAATGACAAAAGGAAGAAAAAAACCTTGTGAGGCTGCTGGCAGTATTTTGGCTCCCACACTGTCAAAACATCCAATAAAGTAGGTGAGAAGGTCCTGTAGCCAATTAGGGAGCAGTAAAAGACTAGGGCTCAGGAGAGGTTTTATTGTGAAACAGCTTTACTGCAACGTCCTCAGATTATTTTTAGCCTCTGCCCCAGAGCAGAGGCTTGTGGAAGGTTTGTGAATATGCCCTTGCATGGGAAATGTCACACCCGCACTGCAACATCAAGTGTTGAATTCATTCCTAGCTTAAGGTATAAAGTCAAAACCACTCTCAGTCTAGAGCTGAGCATGTGCACTCTCATTACCATCTTGTGTATGAGCAGTGAGGGTGAAAAAGAAAGGAAATGCACGTGTCTAAAGCCTAAGGCTGACAAATTAGTGGGTAGATGCACTGCTGTAAGCATGAACAGGCTGTCTGACCGATTAGAGTGACGTAGGCATCTCATTGGTGGACAGTTTTCATTAGGAAACTCAATTACCATGGCGACAACCACATGACTCAGGATGGGAGTAGTGGGCGGGCTTGTGACATACTGTTTCATATTTGCAGGCACTTATATTACTTATGCAGGCACTTATGCTGATATTGCTTTTGTTTATGATAGCTTGCTGTTGTTTTACCATGGATGGACTTTGTCTGAGTGAGTGGTAGTGAAGCGCAGAGTGGTCATTCAAAGTAAAATATGAGGGCCCTTTGGGTGTCAGTGCTTCACTAATGACCATCTTGTTGAGTTTTATCATGTGCAGGGTACCAGAATTTTATAAGACTACAAAATCTACTGCACCATAAACTGTGTGTGTGTGGTATGAGTTTGCCCATGTACAGTATGTCTCACAGATAGAAAAGGATATAGAATCTATTAAAAACTATTGCGTATGTCTAGGTTTGCATGGCGAGGTATAGAGAAGTGGGATGGAAATGCACATGTGTGTATGTAAGTGAGAGCGAAATAAATACCTCTTTCCATGGTATTAAATGAGATGACCCAATCTTTAGCCAGAGGGTCTTGGGACCACTGACCCCTGTTGTGACCACAGTCGTGTTGACAGCAGCTGCACTTCACACATGCTCCCCGAGGCCTGATGTGTCCACTATCCAGACTGCAGCCTGGGCACTAAAACAACACCAGAGAGTGGCGTATCACTAACTAACAAAGACCCAAACTGGCAGAGCCTGCCTTTCACACACACCTTTTCATCTCAGCGAGTTAACCCACCTCTATTGGAGAAGATATGAAACCAGAGCAAATGCAAAAAAATAAATAAATAAATAAAAATAAAAAAGGAAAATATTAGTGTGCAGTAAGTAAAACCATCCACGTCAAAGTTAACTGTGGTGGAATTTGCTCTGCCTTCATGTGTGTTCTGGATTTTGTGTCAGATTTGTGATGGGTAGGGAAACAGCATGTGCTCATTTTAGATGCAGCGCTGATTTAATTATTTATTATTTTCTGCCAAAGTCACATAATTAAATGGCCAATGTGTTGTTATAGTACTTGAGGCTTGACTTGTGAAAATTGTCCTCATAAGAAAGCTTGCCAACCAGCCAGCCTGCCTAAAGCAATTTCTGTTTTATTTTTAGTGTTATTGCAACTAAACACATTAACACTTACCAAGTTTATTTGGCCGTCTTTAGAAATAATTGGTAAAGAGGAGCCAATTGTGCAAACATATAAACAAATACATCCAGAGTGTAATTTTTCTCACGTGTTGGCTGGATATTTTGTTTTTGCCCAGGATTAATTTCTATAGTAATTAAGCAGTGGGTAATCATATTGTATAAGAACCCCTTATGGTCCAGAGCAAAGGTTTCCCTCGACTCATTTTATTGTACATGTGCTTATGATGTAATGAATCTGCCACTTAATGTAATGGTAATCAAAGCCCCATTTTCCCAAGGTTACTTATAAAGTCATGACTTTTTGGGGGGCCTTAAACTGAGTTGAAGTTGGTATCAGGAGTATCCAGGGTAATTGTCATTGTTCAGTGCAATAAAACTGACCGCAGGTGAGCTCATAATAGGGACAAAAGGCTATGTTCATTATGTTTCCAGGTCAGCTATTTTGGGATATCACATATCACATTTGACCATGAGCCTCTATGAGAAGAAAGTTCCTGCTGAACTTCCATTATGCCTATCATAATTCATTAAACACACTGACAATTTCAGCAGGGATCTGTCATCAACTAAGATTTTTATCGACAATAGGCTGCCTTGTAGTTCACTGATTGGTTTCCAGACAGGCTGAGCAGCAGATGAGAAATGAACATCAAAAGCTGCATTAGGATACCTGTCAAATCTCTCAGTTACCCAAACCTTGTGTGCATGGTCCTCCTTGTGATGAATTAATGATTAATAGGGATTTTGAAAAAAGTCTCAGGGAATGATGGATGAATAATGAGATTGTCTTTGATCATTTTATGTTAGCTCATGTCAGTAATTTGCGGTAAGTCATCAGAATTCAACTATTGAAATTCACTGTAAGCTGCAAGCCCATTAAGCCAAATTCTTCCTCGAAATCTTCCACATCAACAAACCCACCAGTGAATCCCGTATAACCAGGAAGATTTGAGTTACAGCTCTCCTGCTCAGCAGCAGTCTCTCAGGCCGGCCCAGACACCCCATCCTCGCTGTAGACAAACCATTATTATGTCCATGATTGGACTCCCTGTGTGGGAATACCCAGCCCTTTCCTCTCTGACTGTGTGAGCCTAATGCTGTGTGGCAGGTCCGGCACTCCACTGCCTAAACACATCTGTCATGTTTTGTCATAGTGACACAGCAACCAGCCGACTCCCACCTCTGTGCCAGGGTATACTATATCACACTGCAGACACATCTGTGTGCAAGAAAACAAGTGCAAAGGAGAGAGATATAGACAGATGTGGTTTTGTAGTGGTAATGTAACTTAACACTGAGCACCATCAAGGCACTACTTGCATAGACAGAACAGGATGCAGAAGGGACAAAGAGCAAACAGAGAAATTGGGAGAGAGGCTGAGAGAAGCAGAAATGACTGGGCATGTATACAAACCGAAAACAAAAACCTACACAAACACACACAGTCAAGCAAACACTTGCATAAATACACCCCCGTATTACATCATTTACAGTTCAAAAGCTGCACATGTACCCACAGCCTTAAAAGATCAAATCTGGGATGTCCTGCTGGCCCAGTGGTCTGATCCACACCACCTAACTATGCTAGCTTCCTTAATCTGAATCTGAGCAGAAGGCTTCTTTCTCTTCCCATGTTTCTGCCTCTCTGTACTGTGGTGTCTAATAAAGCCCACAAAGTTACAAATCTAGCTTATGCATTTTTTCACATTTGATACCATGGGCACATTGCCAGAGAAATATCTAAATTATAAAGGACTTTATGCAAACCATATTACCCCACTGAAACTCTTATTTAACACCCTGTTCAAGATTTTTCAGTTTGATTCACTTTTCTTACAAGTTGCTTAGCCAGTATTGATGACAAGAGGAATTGATTAGATAAAACCTAGACAAGTGAAACAAATCGGTAAAATGTCTTCTGGCTAGTGCAGCATGCTATGTTGATCTGGGCCTCTGTTTACCCTTTAGCATGCAAAGTCCAAAATTGACTGGTGGCATTAAACGATAAACAAGCGTCCAAAATAGAAGTTTAAGGTTTTATGTGTGTGTTGTTTTTCTAAGATTATATATTCTCTTTTATTTTTGCTGTTGTCTTGGAAGGACATACATTACATAAGACGCCTATTAGAACATTATCTGAAATGGAAATGCACAATCAATAACGTATAAAAAGTTAACACTGTGGAAAATAACGCCTTAGTTTTTCTGGTCCTCTGAACTTGAAAAATCTAACTCTGGCAATGTTTCTTCAGCTCAGTCTTTCCCTAGCTCACACACACACACACACACACACACACACACACACACACACACACACACACACACACAATCATAAAGACTCATAAAGTACATGGTGAATCATATTTAAGAGGAGTTATCCAGATATGCAAGAAGTCTTCTCTGTGGTCAAGGTTCCCTGCAGGGATTTCAACTGGATTTTGATGAGCAGTATCCCCGTGGGTTATCTTAACATGGCTACAGTTTATATTGTATCTCTCTGGAGGCAAACACAATATTATTAGTGGCTCTTGTCAGGAACAAGATATACAACCATGCTCGCAGGCTCCTTAAGCCATGATCTGCTAATTAACCCATCACAGTGTGGAGAACAGAAATGTTAAAAAATTGTCAGAAGGCATAGCATACTGTATGTACTAAGGGCAGGGGTCACGCTGGAAATATCAGGGCTGAAATCGGAATTAGGTCTCAAATTAACATGTTTCTGTAGTACCAGACTTTCTGACATTATGTCATTTTTGAAATTATGTTTTTTTCCTTTCTGCAGCCCACTAAAATGAGCAATGTTTAGTTGTGATGTTGCTAGGATTTAAGTGGTTATGGTTAATTTTTTTGTATTATTTGATAGAGCTCTTCATTGTCAATTCTACTTTACTAGTTTTTTTGAGTACACACAAACACTTTTGAACATAGTCCATAACTGGGCTAAGATGTGAAATCAATATTGGTAAATAAATATAATATCTTTCTTTTAAAAAAAAAACACAAAGCACAGGAATATGTAGCAAACGAGACGGCAGCTCTTGCATTGCCGCAAGCAATAAATCTGCATTTTGGAGAAAGTGAGCTATTGTTTGTGCAGTCTGCCAATGGGCAAACACATTTGAGTCCCACGGGTACTGTGGCCCCCATGTTTTAATAGTGGACTTAAAATAACCCATTTTAAGAGGGAAAGAGTAGTGATTTCAGTGGCGCTGTTCAAACCACAGGAGAAAATGTGCTTGAAGCCAAAGAAAATCTGCTGGCAAAGGCTCTTTTGATCATTGCAACATGTATGAGGTCATTTACTTATTGCACAGTAGCTTATGGTCTGTCCCTTTTAATGCTAGCATCAACCACACTGTTTCTGAAAAATGATCATGGATAGACATAATTCTTCACTGCCAATGTTAAGCACTTACAGTACAGAGACAACAAGCTAAGTTGAAACACTTGTTCCCAGTGGCCAGAGAGCATGAGTGACAGGGATGAAGGAATGAAAGCCACTGTCACTCAAGATTTTCTTGCCTGTCATCAGAAATGTGGTGCCTGTCATCGCGCCATGTAGACGATGGGGCACAGGTGGGGCTAAAAGTGGGGACAGCTACGAAGAGAGTTAACTGTGACTGACAGGAAGAACAGAGCAATTACAGTACCTGCCAAGGGTTTTGAGTCCACTAGATGTGAGAATAATTGACGAGGCAGTATTTATTTGTACCTTGAAATCTTTCCATTTCAATCTCTGTATGTTTGTGTCAGATTTTCACTAACCACTGATATCCTCCCTGGCTCTAGACCTTAAGTAAAAGCATTCAGTTATGCTCAACAATTACAAAACAGTGACTCTCAGTCTGTGCTCAGGTGCCTTTTACAAGGAACATTGCCCATCTAACTTGTCCAGAATTGCCTGATTTATCACAAACTTTAAAACCATATTAATTGCTTTACAACTCAGCCATAGTATTAGTATTCTAGCTTAGTTCTTTGCACATTGAAAAGTCTCAATAAGTAATTGAGGTCCTTTGATTAAAAGTGTTGTTCCTTAAGTGGGCTATTTGCTCTATGCTTTATATATTAAATATTGAATGGTTCAGGTACTTTGTACTTTGTGCTGCTCTTCGTCAAGCTAAAAGAATGAAGGGGTCACGTTCAGAGCAATGGCATCTCCAAGTGTATGGGCTCTCTAAACAGCAGGACAAACATGGCCCCTCTCCAGGAACACAAGATGGCTGAGGCAGATGGCCAATTACATCCCATAATGCCTAATTGTAAATGATGAGACAGGTGTCAAATTAGGCCTACCAACAAATGAAGGGGATTTCATAACACAGAGTCTAAGTGGAATATATTCTGTAATTAATAACAGAAACCTTAGATAGACAGGATTACTATACAATTTATAAATATATACGAGGTAAAGACATGTATAGACAGTTTCATGAAATAACCTGTTAACATGTAACATTTCAAATGCCCCATGAATAGAATCAGCTCCAGGGTAATCCAATTACAGATGTGTGAAAGATGACAGTTAGGGCACACGCATGGTTCTGAGATCACCAAGGTTAATTTCACTCAGAGAGAAGAGACTGTGGCAAGGTGGCAGAAGTGTAAATATCACATCAAGAGTTCTTCAGAGCAATCTTCAGAATTTATTGACCTCTGCACAGATGCAAAGTAGGAAATGCTTTTTTTAAATTTTTTTATAAATAATCCCACATAAAATTAGCAACAGGCCTGTGTCAAAGTTATCTTGAGCTTACTGGGAAAGCACAATAAATCTAACATGGTCATAGTTAACTATTCCAAGAAGAAGAATATACTTTTTATTGTCACATACGAAATTTGTTCTCTGCATTTTAACCAATCCCTCAAGGGAGCAGTGGGCAGTTGCTGTGCAGGTTTTTATCAGTGCCCAGTCAATTGCACTGACTGAAGAACTAACATGTCTTTGATGGTGGTGGAAATCCACACAGACAACATGCAAACTCCATACAGAAAGGCCAGGACGACCGAGGTTTGAACCCACAACCTTCTTGCTGTGAGGCCACAGAGCTGTCCACTGAACCACTGTGCCGCCCAAATACTACAGTATAGCTATGTTGTTGCTGCAAGGACACTTTGAGTGTCTCAGTCAGTTAACCAAGCCTGCATTACTTTCTCCGTGTCTCTCTTATTTGCTCGTCGATCTCCCTTCACAGGTCACTGTGTCCCCATTCGCCTTCTCGTCCTCCCAAACCTGATTATTGCCTTTCCATCCAGACACAGTCACTTCTGTTAATTAGAACAAACCTTTTAGTCATTGAACATACATCTTCTTTCTCAGACCAGCCAAGAGCGAAGCCAACTTGCCACAGACCATCATCAATTTGAAGTGTCTACACTTTCTGTCTTTCCCCAACCCCTGCCACATCTCTGTGGTGGCAGCACAGCTCCTGTCCAGAAGCATTGAGCTGCTAAATGGCCATAACCAACTGTCCGTAACGACCCGGCAGTGAATATTAAAAATCCATCAGGCAGCAAATCAACAAGCCAGTACATGGCAAACATTATTATTTTCATATGCTGTTACTGTCACCCTTGGCCTTCCATTAACGCTGCGGTGTTATAAAGAAAGTGAATCAGCGCCATTATTACATCTGAGAAGCAGCAACCTATTAGGGACTTTTGACCTGCCAGTTCAACATTCTGTCACGGCCATGTGACGACAACCATGTTGAGAGAGAGAGAGAGAGAGAGAGATAGAGAGAGAGTGTTTGTGTGTGTGTGAAGGAAAGGGAGGGAGAGAGTAAAAAACAGAGAGAACAAATCAACAAACTTCAGAAGGACACCCACAGACGATAGAAAAAAACCCCAGGAATTCTGAGAGCCTTGGACAAAGAAAAGCTGTTGATTGCTTGCACTTATAGCCAAAGGTTGTCCCTATAAAAGCTTGCCCTTTCCTGAGCAGCCTGGCCCCTCACTCTTATGAGCAAGCTCATATGCTTTATGCTTTTAACGATGCTCTCTACCATCTCTGTGTTCAGCCTTCGCCCCGGGAAGACGTTATTCCATTACCCCCCCACCCCACCCCAGAGGAGCACACAAATACATTTGATGAAGCTGTACAGCGTGAAGAGATCTGCTGGGGGTTCCTTGATCAGCCAGGCCTGGTGCTGGGTGGGATCACACAGGTGGAGCTCTGGGAATTTAGGTTGTACAGTGCAAATACACAGAGGGCAGGAAAAGATAGGAAACCGAAATAGAACCAAAACTGTGGCTGTTTGATGATCTCAGTGTCAGAACACTGCTGGAAACTGTAGAAAGAGACAAATAGAGGATGAAGAAAGAATGATATTGATTGAACTTGACGTATTTGGACACACATGCTGCTATTGTAGAAACCCTCTGTATGATACTGATATGATATCTGCTGACCAAGAAGAGGGGGGGGGGGGGGTTATGGAGGTACGTAGCTTCTCCAGAAAGGTAGTTTCCCCACAAGAAGAATGGTGTTGGCTACAGTCTTGTTTATTTCAAAGTAAATGATATTTGCACATCTTTTGCATATCAAGGACACTTGCTATGGCAACCAGTTGAGTCATCATGACAGCTTCAACAAGACAGGTCTTCTTTTTCCTCTTCACTGGGTGTATTGACATGGTCACAAGGTCTTGTGGGACAACTTTTACCAGTGCTACGGCCATGTTCCTCGTTAACCTCTAAATTGGTGATGTTTTGGGCGTACCCAGTATTGCTCTTCACTGTTGGCGTAAAATGGGCTTCAAGAAGTTGCCAGCACTCTCTCAATGCCATGCAAAACAAAGAAACAGCAATCCCTCGACAGCTAGCCCTGGGCAAAGGACTAAGTCCCCCTGACCCACTCCACATGGCCAGCTGAGCATCCCACATTGCCTGCCCACTCCACAGCATATGGAAGCAAAGTGCTGCCAACGGTGCAAATGGCGGTTTAGATGCATCTGAGCACAACTGTCACAAGGTGGCACCTGGGGCATCAGTCTCATCAAACTAAACTCTACACACAGCCACAATCAGGCCACGGGTGTGTTGAAGAGAAACTGCTGCAATATACTGTAAGCCTTCTTTTCCCTCTAGCCAACTTGATAAGTATTTCATCTCTCCCAATCTCCAAAACCATTTGCGCAGACATGTATAAAAATGTGAAATGATAACCCTGAATTATGTGTAAATTCTGGTGTTATTGTTCATATATACTTCCAAGTCTCATAAAGGGACTAAATTGGATTTTGACATTATTACTGTACATGTTTTTTGACACAGCATTCTTTTGGTCGCTTTCTCTGATGCTCCTTCTCTCCCTGCCACAGGGCAGACATTAGTGTCATGCTCTCTTCAATAGAGGCATGTCATAAAAGACACATCAATAACCAGAGATGTCTCGATGTTCTCCATTTTTATTATTCTTTAATGCTAGCAGAGGCTTGATTTAATGCCTCGCACATTTTTCTCCTGCCTGCCGTTGCTTATCTATGGAGTTTCATTAGCATATAATGCCCTGTTTTTGTGGTGGGGGGTTTGTCGTAGATAGCAGCCAGCCAGTTAGCTCATCTTACTAACCCCCTTTGTGTGCGTCTCTTGCTGCCAGGGCTAAAGATGATGGTTTTGTGGCACGTTTGGGAGGCTCTGTCACATTAATCCTTCCCACACAACGCTCTAAACCCAGCAGCACGCAATCCCACTGCGGAGTTGCTCTGATGGCCCCAGATACTATAAGCAAGAGGGTCGAAGACAAACAGCATCTGGCAAGAGAAAAAAGAAGTTGGGCAAAGGTAAAAAGTCATTCAGGCGTCTGTGCTTACTCAGCTGAGTTTGTGTGTATGTGAGGGAGAGGGGGGGGGGGATGCAGCAAGAATATAGATTCTGCTTAGATGGGCGGTTTTATTTTTGGGAAATCATTCCATGCCTTTCATAACAGGACTCATAAGGCATCTCCTCCTATTCCATCTGGGAGATGGTGTTGGCTTTTTTGTATGCCACGCCTGTCATGCATTTGGGGGCTGCAGTGTAAACCTGCTGCCAGGCTTAGCCTGAAAAACGCATCTCTATGCAGGGAGCTGCTGCCTTCAGCAGCATGGTTGTTTTCTGCCCTCATCTTTCCAAGTATCTTCAGCATCTTCAAGTCCTTCTAGCTTTCTGTTACCTGAATGGGAAGCATCTGCAATGTCAGAGGGAGACAGGAGCTGCAGAGACCCAGTCAACCAGCTATTCATTTTCCCTCAGCCTTGCCTCCCTAATCGTGACGAGTTCTCTCACACTAACAGAAACAAGACAGCACATACACATACACACAAAATTACGGAAGGCCAAAACAAATATGGCAGAATTTCTCAAATTCAGAATGAAGACCCTCCAAAGAGCAGAGGAAAATTTAATTTATCATTGATAAGTCTGACTTAATTTATTTTTCTCCCCCCTCTTGTTTACTAGATCAGCCCTCATGCCAACTCAAACCAATACAGCACCACTCCTTCAATGATACTATTTAACTGGCAATAACACTTTTCCATGCCAGGCAGCTGCACACTTGACCTGCCATCACCTAGAAATGAATTGGTGTCACTTCAGTATGTCCATATAGCATACAGTATGATACGCCCATAAACTTAAAAAATGTCAGCAGGCGCTGTGATTTCAAGAGGAGGTGTGTATGTTAAGTGTGTAAACGTGGGTATTGTAGATGTTTGAGGGTGCAGTGGGAATTATAATATGTTACCTATCTCAAAGGAAGAAGCTATCTGAGGTGTATAATGGCATTTAGTGCTAGCGCAGAACACTGTGAATATATCTAGTCACCAGGCAAATCATCAAGGAGGCTGTGGGCTGCTTAAAAAAGCATGGGCAATCATACCAAAAAAACATTTGTGTGCAATATCTGCCTGCATCAACACTGTACATTTCTAGACCTCTCACACCCAAACATACGGAGTGCGCACTCACACAAAAGGTTCCCCATGGCTAACGCAGCTGTTTGCTTTTATAACTTGCATTAGAGTAAGCACATCCCTAGAGGGTAGTGCTCCAAGATGATGTCTAACGCTTCCATCTCCATAGGTCACAGCACCCTATCCTTCAAACTGGCAAGCCGACACTTAGATGTGGAGTAAATCTAGGGCACCGCATGCTCATGTTCGATTTTATCACACTTGTGTAAATTTCCTTCAACGCTGTAAAGTTAGGCCTTAGCTGGCTTAGGGCATGAGGTGAGTGTGCAGAAGTAGTTGCTGCATGGGGTGTGTGTGTGTGTGTGTGTGCATGTGCGTGTGTGTGAGTGTATGTGCGTGCGTGCATGTGTTCTTGATCTTCGCAGGAAATCTGACAGGCCAATGTGCCTGCGGATTAGAGGGGCCTCTGTTTGGGTGGCTGCATAATTAGGACAACTCTGTTGACAGTGCTGCAAAGTGGCCTGCTTTTTCAACACCGCAACACTCCTTCTCTGTTCTGTCCCTGCACTTTATAGGCCTCCCCACATTAAGTCCAGCCTTGAAACAAAGCCTACAAAACCTATTGTTATTTTAGGTGTCATAGAGACTCTGTATTTAGAGAATCCTGGGTTTACAGTAAGTTCTGGCTCCATAATGTTTCCCTCGAGTGTGTGTGTGTGTGTGTGTGTGTGTGCGTGCAAGTTTTCTTCAGACAGACCACACGTTTGATATCACATCAACTTGAAACTTAAAATTTTCTATAGTTGTCACTGGATTCGTTTGTTTACGTTCAAACTCTTCTATAGACAGCCAAGCTATGTAGAGTTCTTCAACACCTTGCATGCTGGGATGGGTTCCCTGTGACCTTCAGTGGGAATAAGCAGGTAGAAAATGAGGGTTTGGATGGACTAACATGGTTACAAGCCTTATCCGTCTAAATAGACTGAAGAAGAAATGTAGGAAGTTGAAAGAATACAAAGATTGAGATTAGTCTTTTTTTTGTTTTACTTTTTAAAGCATGAAACCCGGGAACTACCTGAATTTTTTATCCTTCCCAGCTCCCCATTTTTGTCTATTTGAGGCCTTCTGCAGAGAGTTGAGATTGTGACAGTTCCACAGGGAAGAGTTGTCATACTTACTGTAAACTACAACAACATGTCTAATTGAGCCTCGCAGCTCAGTGCCATCCTCTTGCCAAAAGCAGTCAGGAACTGCTCAATTGAACTGTGAGTGGAGACCCGTGTGTGTGTGTGTGCATGTTAAACATTCTGTGAGTGTATGTGCATGCGTGTGGGTGGTTGGCTAGCCGTAAGACGAGGGATCCTGGCTATGCTGGAATGCTCCGTGGCGAGGACTGTCGGCCTGTTGTGCTCCAGGTAATAGCTGACATTTCTTCATTTGTGCACCTAATTGCTGATTTACACTGCCTCTAATGGCATGTGAAGCCAGATCCAGACTCTGTAATGGGCAAGGGAATCTAGCCAGAAGTGTCCAAACGATTCACTCTCCCTCTCTGTCTGTCCTCCCCATCTCTCTCCCTCTCTGTCTCTTCCCCTCTCCGGTAGCTGGCTGACATCTTCTCTGCATCCCTTATTTATGCAGTCTTTCATCAGTATGTCGTTCTCCTGGCAAAATGTCAAGTCAAATTGTCACTTAAGATCAGAGATGAGTTTATCTCTCTCTCACTCACTCTTTATTTCTTTTTTTTTTTGCCGTCAGATCTTTACCAATTCCTTCATGGAGAGGCTAACAAATGGTTTAGAGTTCAGTTGACTGGAAAGAATGGAAATCACGCTCGCGGAAAGCGAGTCAATGGCTCGGCTTAAACTGACACTAAGCAGAATAACATTGTACACCATTTTCCCCTAGCATTTAGTGGAGATTATGAATTTCTGAAATAAGACACAACATGTTTTGTTTATGATCAGAGAAGCAAAGCAATACAAAATGAATATTTTCTGTATGAAATGCATTCCAATCAGCAACATAATAAAGTAACAACATCGCTGCATGGTACTGTATTCGTATATTTTATGTGGTTATGAGGTGGAGACAAAGAGATGGAGGAAGAGATCAACCATTTATTACAGTATAAGGCCCAAGTCATTTCCTGGAAATGAACACACACTGGGGTGTGATATATGGGTTCCCCTCTTCCATGTAATGGCAATCTAAGTGTCATTTATGATTTCATTCAAAATCCCTCGTCCTTGTGTGGTGCAACTAAACACATTAAGGCAAAAAGACAGATGTTCCCTGTTAGTGTAAGGTAAGGGGGTGGGGGATGGGATAGTTCCTATTAATTGTAGTGAAAGGAATTTGCCCCACTGCATATTGTTCAGGTCTGCTGGATGAGCAGTGCCATGGTAGCATGCATGTATGTGTGTGTGTGATAGCTCATGTGTCCCACTGTGGCATGCCAGTGTTGTACTAAACAAAGTTGACTTTAATGGCTGCCTTAATGAAATGCCCGGGCCCTAATTAAGCTCTCTCCACATTGATGGGGACAAGCTAGATTCAGCCTCTCTCTCACTCTGAGTTCCCTAAAGGCCTGTTCCATCTCTTCTTCTAGGACGTGTTGCCTTGACATCTAAAAGCTTCCTCTAATGGCTAAATTGTGTCTGGCATGTATGTTTGTCTGTGCCAACATATGCTCGAGCAACAGAGCTTTGGATACACAAAACTCTACTGTCAGCTTCTTTCTTCTTTCTTCAGCTTTGTATTTTCTAATTGTCTTTGCTGTGCTTGCTCAGTCTGTGAGTTTATAATTCATACCATGCCTGTCTATGACTCATGTGTTCAACCTCTGATAAGGGAATGACTTTCCTAAACGTAACATCATGAGCATGAGAAGCATGTTGAGCAAGCTGACCTTCTGAGTGTTCTTTAGCAATGTGACACAGTGGTGTGGTGACATCCAGACAAAGTGACTCTTTGAGATATTAAAGGTTCTGGACATGCGCACACCTAGCAATGATTGATGGCCCAACAGACACAGCTAAGTCATCTTTTCATCTTCCTCACAGACACACGGGAAAACAGTCATTCTCTGGCTTTCACATACACACACTACACCTATGGCATAATTAATTGCGAGAACATCTTAATGAATGTTTTTCTGTGGTTTGGACAAATATTCAGTAGGTATAAAATAGTGTGATAAACAGCCTCTGTTTGCTTTATTTCTGTTTAATTGGCAGCTATGACCTTCAGCTGTGTTGAAGTGCAAAGTAAATATTTTATAAAATCGGTCCACATATCTCGACGGCACTGTTTCTTCTCCCCTCTATTTCATTTGGCTCGCTTTAATCATGTTTCTCTGCTAGCTGTCACAAGTAAATAATGAGTAGACTGAAGATGTCTTTGATTTGCAAGGCCTTAACCGGGTCACAGCTCAATTGGCACAGACAAGAAAAAAATCAGCCCATTTGCTGAGGGCTCATTAGGAGCCTTGCAGCGTGAAGCCAGGGTCACTGGATGATATGGAGTCTTTTTATTCAAAACCCCTTCATCCTGGAGATCACGAAAAATATGCTGCACCATGATAGTAAGAGAGAGGGAAACAATTTCTCCAGATGACAAATTATATGCTTTTGGGCTTGGAGAAAGAAAGAGACAGAGGGTGAATACAGACAGACAGAAGAGAGAAAGAGGGAGAGGACATAATCTATACCTATGTGACTCCAAAGCCTGCAGATGAAAAGTCACATCATGTCAGACCTGGATTTGATGCATGCTGCCCACAGATGAGGCAGCTGGCAGATATACGGTGGGTAAGAAGGCTATTCCGTCAACATTTCCGGAGGGATATCAACATCAATGTTTGACAGTGTTCCATATAGATGAAAAATGCAAATAAATCATTTCTATCTCTCACAGCCAACCGTGAGAATAAATACAAACAGCCATTAGCTAAGCAGCAGTTCCCTATCTGTCCTTGTTGTGCAGGATAACATTTGTAACGCTCACATCTGCCCTTTCTGTTCATATGCATGCTCCATGCTCTATTTTATATAGTAGATAGAATCGTACCACTGATGGTAACTGATGAAGTTACTATGGTTACTCTCAAAAACACTGGCTTCAAGCAACAATGGCTGTTCTGTGGTTCCCTGTCTGGACTCCCCATGCTAATCTGATTCACATGGACACTCAACTCATATCACTTCTCAAGGTTTGTTTCTGTCTGACCTGGTACAAAACAGACAACCTCAAGGTCTGTGCACACTTATATACATACTGTGTGTGTGGTTTTGTGTGTGACATGGCTTGTAGGACTAATACTGATCAATGAATAGATCTGCAATTGGCTTAATTCTGGAAACGTGGTGGCATTTGGTGCATTAGTAGGCACATCATTCCAACAACTTCAGAAGAAATCATGCTATGGTGATGCAAAAGCAACACATTTTCATACAATAGGTCATTATTTTCCCCTTTTCTAGGCTGTTTATATTATGCTGGATTGTCAAAAGGACGGATTCTCATTGGCACAAATATTTTCAAGACTGAAGTGAGAGTTAGTTGAGGATGACTTCCAAAAAAAAGCATCATAGAAAGTGTCTTTTTCTCAAGTTATCACCCTCTCCACAGAGCTGTTTTTCAGTGGCCTCAGCCCCCATTATTCTGGCACATTCCATCCCTCTCATCCCATCTCCCTGCTTGTTCTCTGCATGATGACTTCATTACCTCAGAGATGCTGGGATACCAGCAATAATTATTCATAAAAAATATGCACTTGCAAATTAATGGAGATATTATGCATACTGCTCTATCCTGGTAATGTATTTGAAGGTATTTTTTAACACAAGGTAACACTGGTACACAGGTTAGGACCTGCAACCCATTATTCATATTCAGCACTATTTCACCCAAGGTTAAATGTGGATATGAAGGAACAAAGTGGTAATAATGGTGTCACTACAAGGGATATATGTTAATGCACAATACTCATTTCAGCCAGAATCACCACTTACATACTGCACTCAAGAATTTTGTTATCAGGCACTCATCCTTTGCGTTATAAATTATTTTTGTTATTTGCCAGGAGTTTGGCAGAAGCACTTCAGTAGCAAATTGTCTAGTCCTTAAAACAAAACGTAAATGGTTTTAGAAATCCATCAATCCGCACCTACGTATATGTTGTTTTGTATTTTATATGTCACAGAATGCAGGATACCACACCACACATCTGTGGCTTTATAGTGTGTGGTTGACCACAGGTCTGCTCCTTTAATTGGGAACAGTTATGACACCTGCTGTCAACTTCCACAGAATTAGCTATGACTACTCATTCATCTGTGGGGTGCATAAGACAGCAGTGGGGAAACAGTGTGAAAAGGTTGGGCACAGATACAGAGACAGAGTGTGAGAAATTGAGACACTGGGAGTCAGACAGAGTCAGAAGAAGCTCAGGACAGAAGGTTCAGGTTGTGACATGTTAATTGCTCCTCTGCAGCCAGGTGCAGAAGAGAGTTGTCATCCTGTCCTAAAACTGCCTGGGAGTCATAGCTCCCCTCTTCTTCATTCTCACCTGAAGGGTAGTACTGACACAAACAAACACACATCTACACACACGAGCACTGCCTGCAGTAGCATAACAGAATCTGATGTTTATCATCCCAAAGGGCATCACATCGCCAGTCCAGCTCACTCCAACTGATTGCAACAAACTCGCTAACTGAGATGTACTTGTAGCCTTACCTTCCCATGCCATGGTCCATTTATATCCCTTTTCAAACAGCAGGTAAGGTACCTGTGTACCTTTTCAGGTATATGTGTGGGTTAAATTTTAGGGCCTATGATTCCTGCCCTCAAAAAAGTCCATCCATCCATGGTACTATTTTTTGAATGTCCAAGAAACATCAGGGTGGAGATTCTAGTACTGAATGTTGTTGACTTTTTAAAGCCTTTGAACTGGCTATTAGGTCATATTTCTAATCATTGGATTCATAGAGTACAAGCCTCTGGGTTGTGCAAGTAAGGCTATGCCACAAGATCATGCAACAGGCAACAGGAGAGAAGTCACACTGTGAGGACTAGATTACTAAAGGTCACACTGTCAGTGAGGGGCAGCCACTCTAATCTCCCCTAACCTGACCTTCAATAGCACAACATTATCTTCATTAGTTCTACAAAAGCAGCACTCCATTTCTGTATGTGGGCATATCCATATTTATATGCATTTATGTTTGTGTGTACACCTGATAGTGTTCATATGCTTGTGTGTCTTTATGAGAGCCTTGCAGAATTTTCCGGCTTGCAACTGGCATACTGCTGGGCTGTGGGACAAAGGATCTGACAGCCAAAGCTATGGCAGCCAAAGGTATTAGCCAAGGGTAACTCCAAGAGTGTTGGAGTCACGAAGGCAGTTCAGTAACCAGGCAAAAAGCATCTGCAGAAGAGCCTGTAAGTGTCCAGTGAAGACTGCACTGGACCATGACTGCTTCGTGTTGAGAGGTGCTTTAATTGGTTTAGAACCCATGCCATCACCACTTAGAGTGGTTTAAGATACTCCTCTACAACCCAATAGCCACGCACATTAAGTGGAGAGGTGGCGAGAACCTACCCTGGATCATGAACAGGTTTAAACGTAAGATCGTTTCATATAATGAGGTATAGCTGGCCTCTGGAGAGGACTCTATAGTGGATGGCACAGTTTTTATGACTGCTTTTCATGCGTGGCATTCTAGCTGTAACGGTCTATATTCCCACTGAGCTCTCAATAAGGCAAAGGCAGAGCAGAATGTTTCCCCACTCTAAAACTCATAGTGGCCATTCAGTCTTCTTTCTCTCTCTCTGTCTCCTCTCTTTTGTACGCTGTGCCTTTTCTAAAAAGGGCTAAATTGTGAGTAAGAGGCATTGGCAGTAACTTGACTTTTCCTCTAATGTTAATGAGATACAATGTGTGAAAGGAGCTATTCAGTCACATACTTCATCATCGCTTGTTGAGCCAGTGGGAGTCAGTTAGTGAACTCTACAGGTTTAAAATAAAAATGACCTAATAATGTTTGACCTCTACTCTTAAACAGCTCAGCTTCCTCTGTAAACACTTTGTGGTGAAAGCACCCGCTTCTAAAACCTTAGTCAATCGACAAGTTTTACCCAGAAAATGAAAACTGGCAAGAGCAAAGCTGATATCAAATCATAAAAATGGGAACGAGTAAAAGGTAGAGACAATGTTGGGTGGGGGTTTAGAAGTAGCTATGGGAGGAGTGTGGGGGTTCAAAGCTCTTACCCCAACGGGAGCTGAATTATGGCCCCAGGCAACGCTGTCGGCATAAGAAAGTTCAAGAGGTGTGGAAAAAAAGGAGAGGAGTAGTCTTGAAAAACGGCTTTCTTGAGGCTTCACAGTCCACGATGCTGAGTTGGATGTGGCGAAGTGCCCCGGGGGAGGCCAGGAGCTCTGAGAGACAGTAACCTGAGATGAGAGGTACCTGAGCCTCAGCATCAAACCGCTCCTGTGATCCACTGAAGACTGTGGTTTCTGTGTTCGCTCACTGATTCCCCAACAATGGCCAATACTGTAGGAGCAGCCCTCACAGTCTAGTCAGCCTGGTCCCGCTGGTCATGATAGACACCAGTCAAGTGGAACAAGTTTAGGTTTACATGTAGTGTATCTTAGTTGTACTTCTTTAATTTAAGTGCTTTTGGAATCAAAAAATCCTTGCCACCTTTTATATTTTGGTTTATGGATTAAAAAGGTTCTTTTTTATTTGCAAAGAGAAAGATTTATAGCATCTGTAGAAGGCAGATCGTTCCATGAAAATATGTTTGTCAAAGGTGAAGGGCCTTCTCTTGAGTTGGGTGTATTTATTTCCATTTAAGCAAAGTAGTTTCATAAACAGTTCTTTGAACAAATGGATCTGTTTAGAATATTTTGTGATTCCAAAGAGAAAATGCACAAAGTAAAGGGAGCATTTTCAATTAGTCTTTAGGCTGTCTGCCCACTGAGTTTCTGGTGAACCTTTTTTCTATCATTACCCTCCCATTTATATTACTGCCTTAAGTCTCCTAAATCCTACCACTACTGCATCTCGCACAGCTGTGCACTTTTATGGCATTTGCTAATGTACTGTAAATGACATAAAATATGACGAGCTTAGTTTTCTGCCAGCTCTTGCTTTTATATCATTTTTTACACCATTTTGAATTCCCATTTATTTATTTGAAGGCAGGTGTGATTTTATGTCCTCTCCATGGCTGTAAAGTGCTACTTTGAAATGCAAATGAAGGCTTGATTGAGAGATTTTCATGGAAGGATGTTGTGTATGAGTTGACAGTGTGAAAGCAAGTCCAAGGGAGATGTTTTGTGGTCCTATTTGGGGCTTAGTGATGTATTGCAGATGAACTACATAGACTGGTAGAGGACGCTCTAGGACACTCTGTTGCGCTCCTAACTCAAATGCCATACATGAAGTTCAGAGTTTGCAAACGATCTGGTATGGTGTTGTCACTGTAAACTCACTGTCTTCTAAAAGCTGAATTCCCATTCCAAACACACTACAGCTTTCCGCCATTTTCCAGCACTTTTAAGACATCGCCTACAACTTTCTGGAAACAATGTTTTTTGTCCATTTAAGGGCTTTTTTCGAAGAAAGGCTTTGGGAATCCAAATGAAATTACAGGCTAGAGTGCCTGCTTATTGGCTTATATGCACTTAAAGGTAGGGTATATACTTGAAAGGTAATGGCTTTCTGCATTCAAGTGTTATGGTGGCTCCCACACTGAAATGGATCTCTTTACTCCTGTCTTGACAGCGTCCTCTTAGTGAAGGTGTGGCATAATGTAGTTCCAACTCAGGCCTCTTATCTCATGTCAGTGGTACCCTGCACACCTTGATAAAACCTCCTTCCCTTGTCTTGTAACAACTTTCTACTCTGTCTGACAGGTACTGTAGCTAGCAGGAGACTGCCTCTCATCTGTTTCTCTCTCTCTCTCTCTCTACATACACACACACACACACACACACACACACACACACAAGGCTTTCTCCACTTTTCCAAAAAGCTTTTTTCACTAATGTAGCAGATAGTGCTTGCAGCGATGGACATACATTTGGTTAAATCCAAAGTGTACTACACTCGTCTTCATCACCTGCATTTATGTGTAGCTGCTGACACCTTACAGGTTAAGTTAAATATGCTCTAATGGGGAAAAAATGGAAGCTGCCTGTTATTGTTAGCGAGAGTGATATATCAGAAAATCCAACCTGAGATGGGTTACTGTCTATTGTGTTGTTTTGGAATTTGAACAAGGTAGCCATGGCACAAGTACAGTGAGAAAATATGGATGTCGAGTTCCAACATCTGAGGCCTTCTTTTGAAACACCTCCTTTTGAAAATGAGACAAAAGATCTGTAGCCTTCTCGTGAGTTGTAAACAATCTCAGTAAGCTGTCTTATGTGGTGTGGCATTTGTGACACATACAACTTATTATTTATGTATTTCTATTTCAATTAGGCAGCATGTGTGACAAATGCATGAGAGCTTTGAGCTAAGAGACTTGTTAAGAGTCTGAGTAAGTGTGGTAGCACAGCAATGGCTTAGCATCATCTAAGAAATGGTGTTAAGCCATCTCCTCTCACTAACTTACCACTGTCTGTAGACAAAGATACATCTAATGCTACATTAATAAAATAAGATAAATTGAGCGATAAGACAAGCTAAGACTGTCATTGACACTTACATGACACTAAAATAGGGATGCAAGAAAAAAATACAGTTAATACAATAAAGAATTGTAATTACAGCTCACTTGACAAAAGAGAAGTAACGCATTATTATGAACATTTATAAGCATTTATGGTAAAGGCAGAATGCCTGTGTTGCCTGTAATGTCCATGGCTGAACCACTGACGTTGTGATTTAACCTGGCACTTTGGCAGTGGCGAGCCGCTCCTCCAAATCAAGGCTAAGTGGCGGATTCATCAGTGCCCTGTCGAGATAAAACACTCGCCCGGCGGTGACACAGAGATGAGGCTCTGATTGGGACAAATACATCTCCCTCTGGTGTCAGCTCTCATTCACCGGTCTGAGCGCAGGCTGAAAGAAAGACAAATGTTTTGATTAGGGGTCTCCTTCAATGTCACAGCAGCCAGTGAAGAAGAATGAGATGAGGCTGTCTCCAAGGGAAGCAAATAGTTGAAGACGATGAGAGGGAAATGGATGTCTCCACTGTCTGGAGGGTGTCGAATGGGGATTTTATGAGTCAGAGAAAGCTCAGTGAGAGCATCTCTTTTAATGAGACCACATTCCTTTTTTTTTTCTGGAAGACCATTTCAGTTTCTGCTTAGTGATTATTAAAATTCAGGATGTACTAAATAAAATCTGTCAGAAAAATAACAGTGACATCGGTTTGTTATTCTTAGCGTGGCGGAGGGTTGTGGCTTTGTCTATACTGCAGTTAGAAAAGTGTTTTGAAGCCAAGACAACAATGTTGGTGAAAATATCCTGTTTAATTACCAATAGACACTGTGGTTTGCAATCATTAACACATTGCTTATCCGCTCATCCTTACAGTGTATTTAATGTTATTCGGGTTTGATTGTGAGTGAAGCCACACAAGCCTATGTTGATATATTTCATCGCAGATATTTGTAAGACCATTAATCACTGGAAGTGGATAATTATAAATCCATCCCAACTGAAGAAATGTGAGCATTAACTGCTGTGTCCCTGGAGAAATGGTAGGAGCAGAGCTCTCATCCTTCTTTCTGTATCATTCAACCACTCTCTAGTCTATTCCATTGAAGTCAGTAGGGAATGGGAAATTTGTAGAATTAAACCATCTCATGGAGGGATGTATGTTCTTAAGAAAATTTAGACAACTCCTTCCACATTCTTTCAATCTATCTATGCATCTGGTCTTTGAACTTTTAAAACATATGAATGAGTTAAAGCAAACTTGCTGAGCCTATATTTCTCCCCACATCCCACACTCTAGTCTTTTGCAGCTGAATATTCGATCATAAAGAACAAAATGTTGATACTTGTGTTCCACAGCTTATGGTGAATAGAGTGAGAGAAAAAAAGAGAAACCTTGACAGATGTGACATGTATTGCAGTTGGATGCTGAAAACAGCAGTAAACAACTCAAATTGCCGTCACTGTTGCACTGTGAGAACCTCATTTTGGACAAAACATTTCTGAGAGTGTGGCTTATTTTTGGAACCTCTTACCCTTTTTGTGAGTTGTCTACTATGATAATTTCTACAAAGAATTTTCTAATGTAACCATGATAAGGCAATAATACACTGCACAAGCAATGTGTGTTTATTTACAGTAAAGTGGTGGGCAAAAGGGCAAACAAAAAGGCAATAACAATAACAATGAATAATCAAGAGATATTATTAAAATCTGTGAAACATATTATGCTGAAGTTGGGTTTTTATCACACCACTTATTTTTTTACATTAAGACTTGTTAGCAACATCTTTGACTTAATAAAACCTTTATGTGAACTGGACACCTTTCCTAAACCTTCCCGACAGAGATACATCCGTTTGGGCTTTATTTTCCAAGGGCTTTGATCTATGTCTTGATTTAATCTCACTCAAACAGAAAAAAAATGCTCCAAGTCTTGAAAGTCAAGGCACACTTTTATCTTGTCAGCCTTTACAAAATATGAGTTATGGCTGGACAAAAGGCAGCTTAATGTGGCTTGCTGTGCCTGTGACATATCATGTAATAGAAAAATGGACTCTCCCTCAAAATATATGATATACCCTATTGGACTAAGGCCCTCTGTACACCGCATCCATCAAATCAGCCACCTGAGTCTGTTTCAAATGCTCATTGTTCCTTAATGAACATGATCAATCCCAATGTAGGCTCACTTTGAACACCCTTCAAGGTCCCTCCCCCCTGCACAAACATATTCTCTTTGCAAATCATCAAGTTTCTTGACATCCACACACTCAGTAAACATTGAAGTGTCCATGTGTCAACAAAGAGACAATAGCAAGGCTGGCTTTGAGCTCTGAAAATAAACATTCAAACAAATACTCCAGTGACAGAGAGCACTGAAGAGGCAGGAGGCAATGAAGTGGTGAAAGTTGACAAAGAAAGGATGTAATGATGGAGTAGAGAAACAGAAGGGACCCTTCCTTTTCAATCAGGCCCCATCTGAATTCCCAAACTTCTTCTCTTCTCCATCTCCCTCACTCATTTGCATCTCTTTTATGTCCCTGCTTCCCATTATGCAAAAGTGTACGATAAAAAAGTAGTCCGGTTTGCAAAGCGAGTCGCTCCATTTCCCCACACTTTTTTAATCAATACCAGCCAGGGGAGGGGGGATTGTGTGGTGTTCAGCCACATTTATGCTAACTAGAATATTTGAACTGTTCTCTTTGAACTGTAGTTACCCTGGAAACCAACCCACAGGAGTTGTTGCTTTATAACAGTAATTATAGCACAATCAGTGGTCAGACTGGCTCTTGTGTTTCCAGAACAAAGCTGACATACATTTAGTAAGTAGTGTGCATTGTTTAATATCACACTTGTTGGACTGCATAGAGACTGACAACCTTGAAGACCTTTCTTTAAAGCACAGTCTCTCTTTATCCACTATAGGAGATGTAAAAACATGTTTGTTTGTTTTCTGCTCTGGACTTTGGAAGAGGGAAAGGATCTATTCCATGGCTCTTGATGCCTTGGTGACCTTTTAGACCCGACTATATGCGGCCTGCCAGAAAAGATGCAGCCTAGAGAGATTTAATAAACTGTTTGTGGCCCCTGATACTCCAGTTTCTGATGTCCATGAAATCTCACTCCTTCTGGCCGTGTAGCTGATGATAAAGCGATCGCCTGCAAGGCCTTCCCGCTGTTGCCATTTGTAATTTTTAGAAGTCATCATCAGAGGCAATCCGTCTTGATTATGCCTTGGCAACTGTCATGCTCCACTAATGCACAGTGTGAGAGAGGGCATAAATATAACGTCTTCCGGCAGCACTGATGTTTATCTTCGCTGCTTCATGAATTTGCATTCCCACAGACAAATTTTACTCATAATGGCAGCCATCACAGCATAGATAGGCTTGCAGTATTATCAGTCTGCATACAGTGTTTGTTTTACAAGTGGACAGGCAGGAAAAAGGATTTGAACATCCTGATGAGGAAGACAGACTGATAGTAATACATGTCTCCTCTAATAGGTTTGATGGAGCTTTATGAAATATTCATTATTGGTAACTATTGTAACATTGCCAAATGCATCTGAGGGATTACATTTTTATACTAATGAAATAGCCCATGTAACAAAAGTCTAGCTGGTCTGAGAAATAGGACATCATTCCATATAAAGATTTGTGTTGAAACCTTGGTGAAGGCAGGTTTGAAAATGGAAAATTCCAGCATCCTACGAAAAAAAAAAAAAAAAAAAAACATTATTACAATGAATACCACACCTACAATAAATGCTATGGCAAATAGTTATGACCTTGTCATTGTCACTGTTCCTTCTCTTTCTGAAGGTAGACGTTTGTCCGTGGTCTCATGTAATTTTCACTTTTCAGAACACACTGAAGGCAATTTTCTGTCAGAATGACTTGACTGAATAAAAAAGGTGCTGAGCTTAAACCATCTTCTGTGCATTAACTATCGGTGTAAACCTCCTTCCTTTGTATGCTGTGTCGCAAGTTTCACTTTCTTATTTCAGCAAGGTGAGCTGAGATATTCATTTTGTTCTTTCTTCTGAAGAGTGCCTGGATGCCCTCAGACTTAAAACTGAGATTAGCGTGACATAGTCTGTCTAATACCATGTTCGTATGTGTGTGTGTGTGTGTGTAGGGCTCCATGTGTCATGCAAACACATTATTAGAAATAGGCCAGGTTATGGTTTTAATAAGTTCAAAGTGCCAAATATCAAGAAAATGTCCCTCTAATTGCCTCATTACACTCTTACAAGCAGTAAATCAATCACAGCTAATCAAAATTATTGGGTGACTTATGTGGTGACCCATTACTTCTGAATTTATATTGTGAATAAATTAGATGACACTTGATTGATTGAAACATGACTTTCAGTGGCTATGACTGGTAATTAGTCAGCTGTTTTCCTTTCCAAGTTTCTGTCACACATTTGCAGTAATGTTGGGTTAACAGCTCTGAAATTGAACTTCTTTCCTTTTTTTAAATTAGTCAAAATTCTTTTTACAGAATGAATTTATCACCAGTCTGGAACTGACTTCCACAAACATGGACAGGAGTCATGTCACCACAGGCAAGATAGAAGTCATTCTCCTGTGGTTTCGACCCTCTAAATGGATTGATGAAGCATGCTTCACTGACAACTTAATGATTATGCTGCAGATAATTAAAGTGCACAAATCATGGCCATTAGACCTATGGTGAGAATGAGAGAATGCATGCTTGAGTTGCGGGCTTATGACTAATCAGTGTCTGGTGACGAAGGACAAGAATGTGTGTTGCTGCCTCAGAGGAGTTGAGGTCTGATGAAGAGATTGGGAGGGTGTGCACTGCAATATACAATTTCAGTTGGGAGAGATGAAGATTTAGATAGAGTAATTTATATTGCAGTAGATTTGTGCTTATATTGAACTGCCGGCCAGAATTAAAGACGCTGCTGGAGTCATTTTACAAGTGTTAAGTAATAATTTACAGAGCTTTGGAAAAGCTAGAAAAAAAGGGAGTTTGGTCCTGTGCTTAGAAAATGTACTTCCCTGGTTCCTGTCGGGTGCATGTGCTTTTTGTGGTTTAAACAAATGGACCAGTAGGGATAATACTTTTTCATTTGGTCCTGGTGGTTAGTGCAATCAGATCTATAAGAATAACTTGATTTAGTCTGTAATTCACACCTTTATCAAAAGCGCCTCGCTCCTGTCACCTATGGCAACGTTACCAGTGGATTAGAAGATAAAAATAAACTACTCCCACTCCCCCCCCCCCCCCCCCCCCCCCCCCCCCCCCCCCCCCTCCCCACACACACACACACACACACACACACACACACACACACACACACAGAAGGGCTTCAGAATATGGAGAAGTAGGTGGTATAAAATGCCCAGGCCAGAGGGCTAATAGTTTTTGATAATGATCCTGGGCTAAGCTTTGGTGCTGTGCAGCCACATGCCGCACAGACAGCATGCTGATTATTTCTCTGAAGTGGGCTGGATGTGTGTCCGTAACGGTAATTTCCAGGCCTGATTGGCAAAGAGCGATGAAATTGGGGGCAGTTAGCACTGAGGGGAAAATAGTGCTGGAGTGTGTGGAAATGCAGAAGCCATCCAATGGTAAACAAATTATCTGAAGTGAAATGACAACATTAGGCAATGCAAAGTGCCAGTCCACATTATGAATATTGCTCTGAGCACAGTCTTTAACTACCTGCTTTTTCCACCATTTGAAACAACTGGGCAGTCCTTATGAAAGCAATGGCCTCACCTTTCTAAATGCAGGACATTCAATCAAACGCAGCAATGTTCATTGTCTTTCATTTGATGCACATAAATATAGGCGGGAAGGGGTAATGCATAGGTGTTGATTATATAAAAGATAAAGATATGTAGATGAAGAAAACAGGTTTTGTGTTCTTTCTTCATTTGTTTAAATGTGGATAATTACAGAGAGACTTAATTCATGATGATTGTCAAGTAAATTCTGCCCAACCAGAGGTGTCCATTAAGGGTATGGGCATCAAAACCTGACAAAGTTGTTGAAATGCTGTTGCTCTCCAAATCATAATTAGACTGACCTTATATGCTAAAATAGAAAAAGAAGATACACTTCTATTTTCAGTCTAACATGCTGACACTCAATGCAAAATGTGTGATTACATTGTCAAAATCTGCAATGTCTTTAAGGTATGCTAGCTGTTAGATTATGGGTAGATAAGCTTACATGAAAAAAGTACAATGCTCGATTTAGGAAGTCCAAAGTGCTGAAGTGAAACATTTCTCTGTTTACAACTCTAATCTTCCCAGAAAATGTATGAAAACAAACTGAGTAGTTTAAAAAATTCTATTCATAGTGCAGGTTTGGTTGTTGCTGAGTGAGAAAACGGGGCTGTCTGTTGTCTCTAGTGACTGACAAAAGGTGTCTGTTTTGCTCTGTGTGCCCACACATTTACAGAACCTAACCCCTGAAGTCAAAGCCCATTTGTCTCACAGCAAATTGGCATGTCTAGACTCTTTTTCTTTTCTTTATGAATTTTGGAATGATTGTTTTTATTTAAAATTTTTTTATTAAGCTCTCAAGTAAACCGCATTAGGATGCATAATAAATCATTATTAACGCAGATCTCTACCTCGGCGAGCACCTGAGCACAATCATCCTCCTCCCCTCATATTACTGTCAGTGATAAAGTCCAAAGCGTGGTGCTTAATTCCTAATTGGGCATTTTAGTTATGAAAATCATTTTCATGAATAAGTGAGGGGACGTGGGTTGCCTTCACTCTGGTGCGTGTCATGCCTGGCAGAGAATAAAGAAGAGGTAGATAAGGGAGGGGCACATTTTTTTGCCAATGCTGTGATGCCCAGTGAAGGATAAATCTGGCAGATGCGACAGAGATTTATTCGGTGCAGAGGGGATGGATGAATGAATGTAACCACCTTGATGTAAGCCCCAGCCTTCTCAAGTACATCATCACCCCATTTCTTTACCCCTATGAAGACACATTTGTTGCAAGACTCAGCCAGGCTTTAAATTGAATGAAGGAGGTCACTTTTTAACTGCTCAACTGACAAGTACAAGCTGGTGTCAGTTAAGTCTTTGATTCTTTCTATCACCAGTGTATTTTAATAGCCCTTTTAGGACATCAGTCTTAGAATGGCAGCAGAGTACAAACTTTTAGGAAAATTTAAAGAATGCTTGCTTAATATAATACAGATACAGAGGCAGCACCAAGTTTCACGTGTTGAGTCCCTATTCAAGAGGAGCATGTCTGAAGTCACGTTCAAGGCCCTAAACTTTGGGTTTAGACATAAAACCATGTGTTCTTCACTGTTTGAGCAGGTTTGGTGTGCTCAGTCTAGACTTTGATTTGCTGGTGGTTGTTGAACAATCTTATTGTGTCATGCATGTTCTCCTTCTATGCTATGCAGCAACGTCTCTACCTGTTGCAACCTTGATTCTTCTGCTTTGGTCAGAGGGTCTTTTTAAAAGGCCTAACCATTCAGTACTGCACTTCCCTAAAGCAGGGGGATAACTTTTACTCCCCAGTATTGGTCAAGATCAGAAAACATTGGATCCTACTATTGAAACTTAACTCTGTCATGTATTAGACACTCCTTGCCAGGTAAATGCTTATATCTTTCAAACACAGCCAGTTTGAAACACAGGTTTTTGTTTAGAATCCATCCATCGTCAACCGCTTATCTTGTGTACAGGGTTGTGGGGGGCTGGAGCCAATCCCAGCTGTCATCAGGCGCAAGGCGGGGTACACCCTGGACAGGTCGTCAGTGTTTTTGTTTAGAATTTTAAGTATTATTATTATGGTGTTATTTTTAGTCTTTGGAAAACCCCCTCCGGAACCACAGACGACATTAAACAGCTGTCTCCACAGGCTGAGTAATAATAAATAACAACAATAATAACTTTATTTGTATAGAACTTTTAAATACAGGTAACAAAGTGCTTTCCAGCAATCAATGCAAAACATAGACAAGTCAAACCAAAATCAGTATCACACAGAGTGGTGTACAACAAAGAAAATAAAAAATATGGTCAACAAGTCAATGTGCAAATAAGGGACAAATAAATTACGCATCACATAGTGGTTTATAATCAATAAAGAAAACATAAACAAGTCATTATACAAATAGTGGAAAAATAAACTTATGAAATCTTTGTTGTATAACTGTGTCTTAAGAAGTGAGATGAAACCAGGAACAGACTCTGCAAGCCTGATCTCCTCTGATAGACTCTTCCAGAGTGTAGGGGCCCTGATGACAAAGGCCTGTCTCCTTTGTTTTTTAGCCTAGACCTTGGAATTGTTAGCAACTACCTGCCAGAGTATCTTGGCTCACACAGGGGTAAAAGTTTATAGATATACAGTATGAAGGTGCCAGCTCTTGCCTGGCCTTAAAAGTGATTAGAAGAATTTTAAAATCAATCCTAAAAAAAAACACACCAGCCAGTGCAACGATGCAAAAACTGAGGTGCAATGGTTAAAAGAATTTGCAGCGTGGTAAAAGTCAAGTTGCAGCATTTAGGACTAATTGACCTTTTGCTAAGCCACGCCCCGAATACACTAACTGAGGTCCGACACTTTCATGGCTACGCTCCATTGACTCTAATGTGAAAAGAGTTGTTTTCTTTTTTTTTTTTTTATGGCTGTATTTTTCTAAGATCTGGTCAAACGCTGTTCCTGGGGCACTTGTAATAGTTACAGTTGCTACCCAGAGAGGTTGAAAGGAGAAGTACGATTTATTCTCTTTCCAAAATCTAAAATAAATCCAGAAAAATGTCAGCTGTGGATTGTCCCTAATGTAATGTTAGTTAGCTAACGCTAGCTAACTTCCTACTCAATGGAATGTAATAAGTCCCAACTGTTCTGCTTTTTAATGATTGTAATACCAATAATGAATAGAGGCCTACCCAGCTGTACAGGAACAGTGTTGATCTTTAATATCGTTGTCTTTTGTCTCAATCGTCGGGGGATGCGGTGGTTCACTTGTAATGTGTGATCAGTAGGTTTTCACGTCCGTTTGAGTAAGTTTGACAGCCTGAATACAACCTTCAAATGTATAATGCAACTGTGTGCTTCTTTCTGAGATCACTTTTTCCAGCACATTTTACAATATTTCTCCAGGGCGTGCAGTAATAGACAGTGGCAGCGCCGGCAGTTTGTCGGACTTAGCAACAGTAACTAAAGGAGGCGGGGCTTAGCGAAGGGTCAATTGCAGGTGATGAAAGGATTTCAGGTATAAATGGAGTTTCAATAGTCGAGATGACACACACGCTTAAAACAACTTTTGCTGTTTTATTTCCTTATCTAATGAAATGTATGAAATTAATTGTCCTTATGGACTTTATATCTAGCTTTGGCAATATTGTTTCTATACATGGATGCCAATAAAGCTAATTTGAATTTGAATTTGAATTTAAAAGCATGGATGAGTTTCTCTTGATCTGTGGCTAAAATAAAATGTTTAACCTTGGCTATATTTCTTAAATGAAAACAACATAACTGAACAACTTTCATTACATGGGGCCACATAGTACTCCCCATGACGAGTAAACTGATCTTGATGTGCAAAATCAATGGAGTGCCCCTTTAAGTCATGCTCAAATGTGTATATTTGTGTGAGAGATTTGTGATTCTGTTGAGTACTGTTAATTAATACTTTTTTTGTGAGAGCTGTTTGAGAAGTCA
This sequence comes from Micropterus dolomieu, assembly GCF_021292245.1. NCBI lineage: Eukaryota > Metazoa > Chordata > Actinopteri > Centrarchiformes > Centrarchidae > Micropterus > Micropterus dolomieu. The sequence goes on from NC_060166.1 coordinate 14,495,398, forward strand.
AATATTTGTTTACAACAGTTTCAAGGCAAAGTGTGACACAGAATTACCATGAACTCCTGTAAATTGTGTGCAAAAATCTGTCTCTGTGCTAACAATACGAAACAGCTTAGAAAATGGCTAACAATGTTTTCCACCTAACTGAATTCTGTAATCAAGCTGATACTGTGCTGCTCTGCCAGATCTCAGAAAAAAATAATCTCCCATCTGTTTTCTTCTTGATAATACAGAAGGTATGAAGGGTCCAAAGAAGAAGGACAACAGTGAGGATATGGGTTGTAGGAAGCATGCAGGCGTGTGCTGCCAACAGAGAGATCCCTCCGATGTTAAATAAATTACAGCACAGACTGAACTGTTTGATAATATCAGTCATGACTGAGCAGATAAAAGATTCCCTGGCATTTACAATGTTTTTCCGGAACATGCCAAGAGATCTGTTGAGTAGCTGTCTATATGTTAGTGTGCTGCTGACTGGGTAGAGAGTACAGCTGAGATAAGCTCCTCATGTTGGAACACAGTCAGGGCTGAACAAAGCTGTCTCTCAGTTTAATCACTGCTCCTGTGTAGGTTTGAAGGGCAATACATATGGTGAGATAAAGTCTCATCTAGGCAGCATCACCCACAATGTACATGCCCATTCACAAAGGGCCTGGTTAGCCAGGGAGAAGCTATATAATCTCAAGATGATGAAAAGCCCATTAAATGCTTTGAGGTACAGCACATTATGCTTTCCTGATGTTGGTTTAGTAATAGATGTATATTAATTAAAATGTGGCAGTGCACAGGATTGTATATTTCTGACTGCGTGTGTGGTGCAGGAATGTGTGACAGTGTACACAGGGAAAACTTCTGCTTACATCTTTAACAAGCTATCCATCACAAGGAATTCATTTCAAGGCTGAAATATGAGTTGTGGAGTCTAATGGCATTTTCCAACTGAATTAAAATCAGTTTCCTGAATGACAACAATCCTTTCTCTGATGTGGTTTGAAATCGCGCAACAAAGCTAATCAATTTCCATGTCTGCAATAGCATAAGTAATTTCTTTTGAATATAAATCCAAGAATACAAAGAAATGCAGTAGATGGCTACAATGGGATTCAAAGATGAAAACACAATTTCACGTTCTTTTCTGTCCTTGCTCTGCTTATTATTGTAATTTACATGTTATCATCTTTGATCAGGTTTTTATGTGCATGTAATTGCGTAAAAAATTTATGTATGTGTGTGTGTGTGTGTGTGTGTGTGTGAGCCCATTTCAGCATTATAGGGCTACATGCTTGTGTCCGTGTTTGTGCTACTACGCGAATCTACAAGAAAGCAAGATATTAAGTCGTTCAAGAAAAAGGTAGATATTCTGAGCCAAGTAATTGAACATAGAAGTTTAGAAGTAAGGAATAGCTATGAACAAAAGTGTCTCAGTAAAGTGTGAGAGAGGAAGTGACACTTTCAAACCTTTGCTGCAATCTGTGCTCCCAAATCACTGTGTCTGGATGAATGTATGTCAGTTTGTCTATATGTGTGTAGGCAGTTGATAGGTACCCTGCCAGTGTTTCTAACTACACATCAGTAGTACTCTGTACCCTCTACTCTGATCCACAACTCTGCCCCCCTCATCCCCACCACCACTCCACCACCATTGTACCCCTCCCCATTAACACACCCTCTGCCTCTAATAGAGTTCACTGCACACCACTTTCCACCTGAACACGCAGTAGAGGAGTGCAGCTAATAGCACTTGCACAGTTGGAATACATGGGTGTGAGCTTGAGTTAATATATGCCACTAGAGCAGTGTTGGCAGACAAGATCGTGTTATCTGCTGTGCTGTGTATGAGCACAGCCCATCTGTACGGCGACACCCTTCATAATGAACCGAGCTGAGCTGTGACGGCTGTCTCTTAGCCTGTGCTTCAGTCCTGTGCAGCACTGACACCTCTGATGCGTGTACAGTATCGTGTCTCTGTATCATGAACAGTAAAAGAATGTGCCACATTTATATGTCAGTCTTTAGGGTTCTTTCAACATGAGTCTGACAAGAGGTTTGAGTGAAATTGGTGGAAATGGTCGTATGGTGCACTTCCCTTTATTTTCCCTCCATTCAGCACTTGAAACATTAAAAGCAGCTGTTTGTAAAACCATACTTATTCCCCTCTTTGATATTGAATGTTCTATGCCCTCTTCTCCTGGTTATATTAAAATGCCATGATATATAAAATGGGTCAGACCTAACCTTTTCCTGCTTCTCTTGTTCTTCAGGGGCGGAGGCCATGTTTTCCCAGCAGCCACAGGACCTGGTGGTGGTGGCAGGCCAGCCTGTGACGTTACCATGCACTATCCCCGGTTACCATGGTGTTGTCCTGTGGATCAAAGATGGCCTGGCGCTGGGAGTTGGCAGAGACCTCTCTGGTAAGGAACAGCATTTATCACCTTGCATTTCTCCATCACCCTCAGTTCCCTCTATTAATTAAGTTCTCCAGTATAATAGCTGCTTTTTGTCATCTAAAGCCTCCACATCAACCTCATACCCTCAAAATATGCCAAATATATAACCCCAGAAACAGATAAAAGAGGTCTCATAATAGTGTGTTACAAAATAAGTATTATATTACAAGTGTTACATAGGAAAACCCAAAATTATATCACTCAATATCAAACAGAATAAAAAAATCATTCTGCCTCTGTGTTAGATGCATACCTAAATCTCTTATCCTATCGCTGGCAGAGAAGCATAAAAATCTGAATGAAATGTGAAATCAATAGTGGCACTGGTCTTCCTCTGGTGCTTCAGGCTGTTAAATGGCTTTTTGAAGAGTAGCTGGCATCCTCTAATTACACTGCACCTCATGTATAATTGCCTTAATTGTTTAATTTGGAGTAAAAACGACTACTGCACTGTCATCTAGTAGCCTGTTGTTCTACCAATCGAGGCTTAATGTATATTTATGACCTTGATGAATTTCAAGGAAACACATCACTCCTCTAAATAAACATTTACCACCTTCTGAAGCGCTGAGCTATTGAATGAGAAAACCCATAAAAGCGTAGTGCACCCGCATCATCTTCTGAAATGATCATTAATGTCTTCCAAAACAGAGATCTATTTGAATATGTACACAGCACTCCATACACAGCAGGATGCGCTACTCTATAAGGGCACGGAATTTACCTCACATACCACCTTTGTGTAACTACTGAGAAATAAAAATGATGACATTTCAAAGAGCAGTGACAAAACGTTCAATTGCATCCATTTTAAAAACACATCAACGTCTCTTATGTTTCAGGAATGATTAAAGATGTATTTCACTTGAGACTGGAGGTCTTCTACCCCCCGACCTTTAGCAAACGCTCAGAGAGGCCTTCTCTGTTGCGAATTGGTCTGTAATTAAACCTCAGTGGCTGACAGAACCCCAGTAAAGCCATCCTATTCCCTCTTCAGGTTCTTATCAGACCCAGGGGAGGATGAGAGGTTGCAGTAAACAATGGTCCTGCAGTCTCTGAGTCTCCTTTGGAGGAAGAGGAGGCAGACAGGGACAGTACTTATGATTGCTGGAAATAGAATGAGAAAGAGAGAGGAAGCAAGAGAGAGTACAATTTTATTTAGGGTCAGAGTGGAGCAGAGATGTAGAGTTTGTTGTATCCTCCTCTATTTTTATTGATTTTAAAAGACAAGACAATCAAGATGAAATCTCATTTCAACAACAGCTGAAGACAGAGGAAGGAATCGAACAGAGAATATAGAGAGAATAGTGGCTCACAACACTCAAGGGAACTTCAGTAGATCAACCTTTAACACACATCACATCTGTGAATAGTCTAACAGTCACAGACGAGATGCAGTTATCCTGACCTTGCCCTCCTCCAACAATATTCTCTTATTATTATTTGGCTGAATAATCAGGCCCGAGATGTAGAGTTGGAGTGATCTTTCTCACTTAAACTGTTTCAAAAATGCACAGGGTTTTGTGTGAGGAGGAATTGCTGTCTGCCTGGAGAAGATAGGTAGAATCAACAGTATGATACAGACAGGGGCTGAGTGCCTTCTATTGAGATGGATGACACTTTTTTTAAATAAAGCGCTCCACAGCTGTCCTTTTTATCACTCCTGCCTACATACACAAGCAGTGCTTGCAGCACTAAAAGAGTAATGGTACATCCACTGCAGGATGTACACAATGAAAGGAAAGTGGCAGCTGTATACATAAAAAGTGCGACGAATCAAATGTTGCATGGAGCATTTCCATAATATAGGTCTGCTCAGCTATTCATGTAAAGGAGCTGCGTCGGCAACGTTGTGCTCCGCCTGGGACCTGTTTCCATTCACAGGAGCAGTGATTAAACTGAGAGAACTCTTTCACTATTCAGAGCAAGAAATTACAGCACAATAGCCAATGATGCATATCTGTCCCTGAATTTCCCATTCATTCCCTTTTGTGTCACGCTTTTCCACCCTAATTAAAGAAAAGTAAAATAGCCCCACAACTGCTCAGAACACACCAATCAATGACATGAATATACATGCCAGAGAAGGTATCTGCTACGCGTGATGATAGTGGCAACAGACAAAGCAGCTATAAGTGAATTCTCCTGGTGCGCACGCAGTGAAGATGGAGAAGGAGGTGTTTGTTTACATTCCACCATACACTTAGGATATAGGAGAATGAGCTCTTGAGAATAGAGGCTGACAATTAGCAAACCTTCACCAGCAGGCATGTGACACTAACCCCTCAAGAGCAAACTGAACACCAGTCACCTGTTCACATCTGCAGCTAACCTGTTTCTATCCCCTGATGGTTACACTGTTTGAAACATGTTCTAGGTGAATGCTATAAATCATTAGGCCATGCCTCAAATGTCTGTATACTTATATGCACACACTCACATGCACATACACCATTGATTCCAGCCTCAAGACAAATCCATTTCCACCTGATGGATTCATTACTCCTTAATGGGCCTATTTTACATTGTTTGCTTTAGGTGACACATTGTGTCTTTGAAAATCGCTGAGATCTAAGATCAATGGCCCTTTATAGGCACACATCACATGTGCAGAGGTGATCAGTCTTCATGTGTGCCATTATAAGAGTCATACTGACAAAGTGTGTGATCAAGGTGCTGATAACGTGGCAAAAACACTTCACAGCATGTTTTGAAAATGATATTTCAAAATTCTTATCATTTACTGTCCACCACAAATGCAAATTACTTTTCCTTTTGGATCTTGCTAACGCACAGAGAGAAACTGGAACAGAGCCATATTTTCACACAGCAAAAAATATATTGAGTTTGCCAGTGGCACAGATGAGGTAATTGGCCAGATCATCTGTTTGTGTAACATAAATGTACATGGCTTATACCTTGGTGCAATTAGGCATTTTGAAGTCAACTCTGTTTCTGAGCAGGTACAATAACCTCTCGCTATGTGGACCGGAGTCAACTCAAGGTCACATCATTTAGAATGTGCAATGATCATTACCCTTGTGATCCGCAATGGCATTATTGCTTTGAATCTCATCAATGAACATAAAATTGAAGCAAAATGGTTCTCTCGTGACCTTGTGCACATAATGGTGCGTCCTCTATTTTAGACATTATTCTGAGCATGAGAAAGCAGAAAGCTTATTTTCAGTCAATGATTATTAATGCTATTAATAGAAGCTTTTAGTTGTGATCAGGTATCTATTAACCCTGTTACATTTACAACCTGGTCTACTGAAGCCCCGCTATCACTCAGTGTAGGACACACTGTAGCAACTCATGTGAAATTCAAAGAAAGGGGATGTTTTATCGCCTGTGTAACTAGTTTTCCCACAAAACATCCACAGGTAGGCTTGCCACTAATTTTGCCTTCATCTGTTTATCTTGTCCCCAGCTTTAATTTTTAGATTCTGGCGTTCTTTTGTCCTTTGTCCGTCCTCCCACCGTATGGATTAAAGGTTACACGTAGGAGGATGAAATGCAAAGGGTGGCTTAATCGGCTGTAACTCACCCCACCAGCATAGTGTGAGGCCCACTCCATGCTCTATTAAAGGCATCTGGATTCAACAAAGCAACAGTCACTAATTGGACTTTGAGCATACAAGGGGGTTTTGCACTAGACAAATGCAAGGATTTAAAAGCTGTTATAAGGCTGGCCAGTCTGTTATGTTCCCTTTGGGTGCTAAAACATATAACCAGCCTGTAAAACATTTACAGTGAAAGACTGAAGTGTTTGCGGATCTTTGAAGTGAACCTGAGTCAATGGTAAGCTGTTACTGAGAAATCAATATTTTTATCCCCAACATTTGTTGGCAACGACCCAACAGTTGGATGGGCACTGATAGCTGTTTTGGACAGGAAATGACAAGTGTGTGAGTCTAAAGTGTGAAGTTTTCTTTGTCAAAGCTACAAAGTTAGAGTGAGGCTTTGCTAAAAGCCTGGCCTTGTTCTGCTGTAAAATTATCCAATCCTATCCACGAGTTTCATCATTGATCAATTACTTAAGGGCCACTGGAGGAAAAAGCAGTTCTTTGCTGGAAATGCTTCACAGTTTTTCTCAACATTTTTTATGAACAGACATTCTCATTTCATTCTATATAGTGTATCCCTAGTAATTACAAAGATGAAGGGAGGAGAAAAAAGAAAAGGGGTCTTCAGAGACGAGCAACTCCAAAAGCATGCGAAATATCCCATAAAGCTTCCCAGTCAAAGACATTCTTCTTCCTGCTTATTTGCCTCGGTGGAGGGATGCACTCCACAACACACTCTCAATGCATTTTGCTATAATTGTTAAGGGGATACCTTTATACCATCTCACTTGACTTGTGTAAAATGTCCAGGTCTCTTGGATATTCCTCTGCTTTCTTGCATTATTAAACAATAAATCATTTTACAGAGCAATGCTGAAACAACTCAAACTCTAGCTGTTCCTGTTTACGGTTGCAGTAAAACATCATTCTCCAGAATGCAGCAACCTCCACAGCAGCTCATTAACATTTCCAGGAATGCTATAATGTCATGTTTCAACATTGTATGAAAATGTGAGTAAATTAGCAAATGAACAATCAAAAAAACATACTCACTATAAATCTATAATAGTCTCACCTGCCGCCTATTTCGATCATCTGGTTACTGTTGTTCAATTACAGTTAACACACTCAAGCCAGCATTTTAACATCAACAACATATTTGTTTATGTCTTTACCAATTAAAACCAACAACCTGATAATAACATTCATGTTATAGCTGATGGTGTATACATGTGTGTATTTTTGTTGTAGTATGCAAGTATTCAAAACTATTCAAAATTACCTTCTTGCATTTGGCAAATGAGCAGTATTTTGATTTTGAAGGGGGATTAAAATGAACAAATGTGTTTGCGCTGCAGGCTATCCTCGTTACACAGTGATTGGCGACCACGGTTCAGGAGAGCATCATTTGCGAATCCAGCGTGTCGAGCTGATGGATGACGCTGTGTTTGAGTGCCAGGCTGTCCAGGCTGCCATGAGGTCCCGTCCTGCCCGTCTCACTGTGCTGGGTGAGTCCAAATTAAACACACACTGACTCCAAACAACACCACTGTACTAGCGCCAGCCACCTCCCGACTCCCATCACTGAGCTGCAAAGCGACTCATGGAAAAGGCTTCACTGGCTTCTTACTCTCAGAGAGCTTCTGAGGATTTAACGTCCACAATGACGAAACCCCATCAGCATCACAAAACCAATTTAGCTCATATGTATCATCCCAAATACTCAAACGAAATCTACACTCTTGAGCCTAAACACTGGACAGAAGTACTACCAGAGCTCAAGGGGCCCTAACAAAAGTGGTGCTTCACAACAAAGTAAACAGTATGTGTCCTCGTTCACTTTCCAATTGCAGAGAAAATATAAATATAAATACACACACAAACAGAGGCACTCACATGCAATCTAACATGTTAAAAAAATCTTCATTGAAACCTTAGGACAAAAGATAAATCTTGTATTAAAACCATCAGAAAGGAATTAAATCAATGCTAATGTTTCCCATTTGGCAGAGTGTCAATATGACTGAACTTTTACAGACCCTTACATTTCCACTTTAATTTCCTTCCTCTGCATGCAGCCTCCACTTTCATTATTACTGTAAGCTTGAGAGGTTACTGGTTCTTAATTAAACTTTATTGGGTTATCATTCAGCATTGCCATTTCTGCCTTATTGAGTAGCACTATAGCGCAATCACTGGCTCACGTTGCTTTCTTGGGCCCTTCAAGCTTCCTGCTGCCTCCTGTCTCCTGCTGCCTATCACAACCTCCCTCACCAGAGGATTGCTGGAAAGATAGCTTGAGTCAGTGACAGAGCAAAAGAGAACAATGGAGGAGGAATGAGCAGGAAAAAAAGAGTAGAGCGAGAGAGAGAGGGGTGTCTGTCACGCACTGTCCTCGCCACGAGCGACTGATCCGCCTTATTGATCCGGCCTAATGAAAAGTGAAACTAACGATTTGTAGAGGAGAAGGCAGCAGGAGAAAAAGAGAGAGGGAAGACAAATTGCGGCATAACGTTTCTCTGGCTGCCAAGCCCCCTGCAAATGGATATGAGTGAATAATTACAGATACTACAGTGAGCTAAAAATGTCTGTTGCAACTGCACTTGCCTACCGTCTACTGTTGTCCTTCTTTTTCTACCTCAAACTTTTAGCTGCTCTGACATAATGCTTGACTGAAAGAAGAGTCACTGACAATTCAAGATGTGTATCTTTACATCTCATTGGATATGATCAATTCAGCTGTTAAACTACATTCAATTTTTTATTTAATTAATTTCAATTCAATTCAATTTTCATTTTAAGCAATCAGCAATATTACCACTAAAATATCCTATTTAATGGCAATTCCTCTTGCCTCCTTAGTATCCTTTCAAGATTTTTCATATGTATGAAACGTCTCGGTATGTAACCTTTGTTCCCCGAGAAGGGGAACGAGAAACTGCGTCGGTGACGGCACTATGGGAACGCCCCTGGGCGTGGCAGGGCTGAACTATGAATGAATCCTTGGGGGACCCGAAACACACCATAAACTGGTCTGCTTTCCTCCACCGGGAAGACCTCAGAGTGTAAATACTCAGCGCTCTGACAGAGCAGAGCAGATGAAGTCTCCCGTCCTCCGCCGTCACATGAGGTGGGGGATGAAACGCCTGCAGCACCGTGGACCCTGCCAGTCTGGCCGGAACCTTAGGGACATAACCTGGACAAGGGTGCAGGATGGCCCTGACCCTCCCCGGGGCAAACTCCAGGCATTGGGGAGACACCGAAAGTGCCTGGAGATCCCCCACCCTCCTCAGAGAGGTGATAGTGAGGAGAAAGGTCATCTTAAGGGTCAGGTGCTTGGCCTCAGCCGACTCCAGGGGTTCAAAGGTTTCGAACCACTGCCAGGTCCCAGGTGGGAACCCTGGAACGAGTCACGGGTCTAATCCTCCGGGCTCCATGGAGGAAGCGCACGACCAGCGGACGCCTCCCCAACGGCCCATCACTCAGAGGGGCGTGGAATGCTGCAATGGCAGCCACATATACTTTGAGCGTGGACGGGGAGAGGCCAGCGGAGAAACGGTGCTGGAGGAACTCCAGTATCACAATTACCGAGCAGGTAACTGGGTCCACCGCCCGTTCTCTGCACCAGGTGGTGAACACATTCCACTTTAGGCCGTACATCCTTCTCGTGGACGGGGCTCTGGAGCTGAGCAGCGTTTCGACTGCTCCTGTCGTCAGACCCGCCTCTAAGAACTGCGCCCTCTCAGGGGCCAGACCCATAGCTGCCACAGGGCGGGGTGCGGGTGAAAGATCTGGCCCTCCGCCTGGGACAGCAGGTCTCTCCTCAGAGGGACCTGCCAGGGCGGGCCCTCGAGGAGCGATATTAAATCCGAGAACCACACTCGTGCTGGCCAAAACGGGGCTACTAGTAGTAGGCTGACGCCGTCCTGGCGGACTCGCTCCTGTTCTTCAGAACAGGAGAAACGCATACAGACGCAACCTCGGCCACGTCTGTACCTATGGCATCCAGCCCTAGCGGGGCTGGGGGTGATAGGGAGAACCACAGGGGACAGTGTGCCGTCTCTCGGGACGCAAACAAGTCCACGTCTATGGGGCCGAACTCTTCGCATAATAACTCCACCACCTCGGGGTGGAGTCTCCATTCCCCGGGCCTCAACCCCTGTCTCAACAGCAGGTCTGCTCCTTGATTCTGGGTCCCAGGGATGTACATCGCTCTGAGGGACAGCAGTCTCTCCTGGGACCACAGGAGGATCCGATGTGCCAGTTTGCATAATGGGCGCGAGCGCAGACCCCCCTGGTGATTCAAATAGGCCACCACCGCCGTATTGTCGGTCCTGACAAGGACGTGGCGACTGCGGAGAGCGGGCAGAAAACTCCTCAGAGCTCTGAAAACCGCCAACATTTCCAGGCAATTTATGTGCCAAGAGAAATGATGCTCCTCCCAGGAGCCTCTCGCGAAGCGGTCGTCCATGACCGCGCCCCATCCCGTGAGTGAGGCGTCTGTTGAAATAATTGTTCGGCGACAGATTGCTCCCAACACAGGACCTTGGGACAGGAACCAAGGCTTCCTCCATACGGACAGGGAACGAAGGCATCCGCTCGTAACCCGTATCAGACGGAGCGGATTTCCCCTCGGGGAGAATCCCTTGGATTTTAGCCACCACTGCAGGGCTCTCATGTGCAGTAGTCCGGAAGGTATTATACTGGACGCTGCTGCCAGAAGACCCAACACCCTCTGAAAGTGTTTCACAGTGATGGCGCGGCCTAACTGCACTTTGGTCACTGAGGATAAAATGGACTCGATGCATGCGGGAGACAGGTGGGCCCGCATCGTCGTTGAGTCCCACACCACCCCTAGGAACGCAGTCCGTTGGGCAGGTGTCAGCACGCTCTTCTTCGCGTTGAGCCGCAGCCCCAAACGCTGAAGGTGGGCGAGGACGACATCTCGATGCCGAACCGCTAACTCTCGAGACTGGGCCAGGACGAGCCAGTCGTTGATGTAGTTCAGTATGCGGATGCCCTGGAGCCTCAACGGAGCCAGAGCTGCATCCATGCATTTGGTGAACGTGCGGGTAGATAGTGCTAGGCCAAACGGAAGAACCCGATACTGGTAAGCCATGCCCCCGAAGGCGAACCTCAGGAACTTCCTGTGAGAGGGACGGATGGAGATGTGGAAATAAGCGTCTTGTAGATCTATCGTGACAAACCAATCCTCGGATTGGATGTGACTGATGATGGCTGGGATGGTAAGCATCCTGAACCTGAATCTCCTCAGAGATTGGTTCAGGGACCGCAAATCCAAAATCGGACGCAATCCTCCGTCCTTCTTGGGGACCAGGAAGTATCGGCTGTAAAAGCCGGCTTCTCTGACTGGCAGGGAAATTAATTCTATGGCCCCTTTCTTCAGCAGAGAGCGGACTTCCTGTCCCAACACCTGGCTCTGTTCTGCGTGTACTGTAGTCCCGACCATCCGGCAGAATCTGGGGGAGCGAACCCGGAACTGCAGCCGGGCGCCCTGAGGCGGAGGACCGCCAGGGAAGGCTCGCCGGTGAACCACGGTTTGTGAGCCCAGTCGTGTTCCGGATGTTGCCCCTCGGGGCGGACAGATCGGCGAGGGCCTGCCGGCGGCTAGCGCGTCCTGAGCGCTGAAGCAGTGAGAGAAATGGAACGGGTCATTTCCTTGGTTACACGGAGAGCCAAGTCCATCGCTCTACGGAGCTCCGTCAGGTCCTCCTCAGAAGGACCTCCCCCTACGTCACAGTCCCGAAGGAGATCGGCCTGGTATGCCTGCAAGACAGCCATCGTATGTAGGCTGGCACCAGCTCGACCCGCTGCCAT
>NC_060166.1:14507265-14512282 GCF_021292245.1 Micropterus dolomieu
GCCATGCCCCCGAAGGCGAACCTCAGGAACTTCCTGTGAGAGGGACGGATGGAGATGTGGAAATAAGCGTCTTGTAGATCTATCGTGACAAACCAATCCTCGGATTGGATGTGACTGATGATGGCTGGGATGGTAAGCATCCTGAACCTGAATCTCCTCAGAGATTGGTTCAGGGACCGCAAATCCAAAATCGGACGCAATCCTCCGTCCTTCTTGGGGACCAGGAAGTATCGGCTGTAAAAGCAGGCTTCTCTGACTGGCAGGGAAATTAATTCTATGGCCCCTTTCTTCAGAAGAGAGCGGACTTCCTGTCCCAACACCTGGCTCTGTTCTGCGTGTACTGTAGTCCCAACCATCCCGCAGAATCTGGGGGGGCGAACCCGGAACTGCAGCCTGTAGCCATCTACTACTGTGCGGAGGACCCACGGGGAAATGTTCGCGAGGCTTCGCCAAGCTTCCGCGAACTTCGCCAAGGGGACCAGTCCCTTGGGGCTGGTGGTCGGTGTCCCACGGGAATTCCCGGTGGCGCCCTGAAGCGGAGGGCCGCCGGGGAAGGCTCGCCGGTGAACCACGGTTTGTGAGCCCAGTCGTGTTCCAGCTGCCGCCCCTCGGGGCGGACAGATCGGCGAGGGCCTGCCGGCGGCTAGCGCGTCCCGAGCGCTGAAGCGGTGGGAGGAACAATGCCTGTTGCTGGAGCCACCATGAGAGAGGGGACCTCGATCGGCCTCTCTCAGGGGAAAGGGGGTAGGGAAGGGGAGGAGGCGGTGGGTGGTGGTGGCTCGAGGTCTCAGGACCTCTTCCCCCGGGCCCGCCAAGACTGAATAACGGTCCTCAGATCTGTCTTCCCGGGGGGCTGTGGGTGAGAGCGCCGTCTTGCGTCCCAGGTTGGTTGAGGGGGGTCCCGCGAAGCGACGCTCTGCTTCTGGCTGTGGCGGTAGGTGCTGGATGAAGGCTGCGTCCGCCTTTCCTGAGCTGTCGCGGTCCTGGAGTCTGACCGGCGGGGGAGATATCGCTCAAATGCCTCTCCCTGAGTTTTGCCGTGCTGGAACCTGTTGACGACAGCATCCACTGCTTCGCCAAACAGGCCAGAAGGTGAGAGGGGCGCATCCAGGAGAAAAGCCCTCTCCTTCCCCTGGATGCCTGATAGGTTGAGCCACAGATGACGCTCCGTAGCCACCAAAGCCGCCATGGATCGGCCGATGGAACGGGTCATTTCCTTGGTTACACGGAGAGCCAAGTCCATCGCTCTACGGAGCTCCGTCAGGTCCTCCTCAGAAGGACCTCCCCCTACGTCACAGTCCCGAAGGAGATCGGCCTGGTATGCCTGCAAGACAGCCATCGTATGTAGGCTGGCACCAGCTCGACCCGCTGCCATGTAGGCCTTGCCCACCAAATCTGACGTCATCCGACACGGCTTGGTGCGGAGGGATGAGGCGAGGTTGGGAGAGAGGTAGCTAGCCAGTGCCTCCTCCACTCGTGGCATCGCTCCGTAGCCGTGCTGACTGATTCCCGTCACGTTGCCGTAGTCCAGCCATCTAGTTTCATCTAGTTTGCTGCCTGCTGATGGCTGCTGCACCGCCTGTGGCCAATCAATGTGCAGCTTGGCCACGGCCCGCGTCACCACTTCCAACAACTCCTCGTATCCTGGCGAGGGCTGATGACGTTCCGTTTCCTCTATGCTAAGCACATCTAGCTCCTCAGAGCCAGATCGTGTCAGCCTTTCCGGACTCGCCCCTCGAGTGGGAGAAACCGAGAAACGGGCTCCCGATCGGGGACGAGGGGAAGAGGATTCCGCGGACGAGGACCGGAAAAAGGCCTCAGCCGTTCCGGCACCCTCGACGATCTCGCGTTGTGATCCCCAGGATCGGAGCCGCCGCGACGCCTCAGCGACCGCGGGGCCTGTGCCACGAGGGGAGCGCATCCGACCATCCTCTAGGAAGAGAGCCGCTCGAGACCTCAGCACCCTCAGAGGCAGAAGAAAATGGAGCTTCCAAACATAGCCAGAGTGCCTGCTGAATAGAAAGAAGCTAATGTGTCCTATGTGCCGGCGTGCTTATATACCCCCTCCGGTTACGCCGTCACACACTACCGTTCTAGTAACACCAATAGGATTGGAGTAGTTTCATTCATAGTTCAGCCCTGCCACGCCCAGGGGCGTTCCCATAGTGTCGTCACCGACGCAGTTTGAGTTCCCTCGAAGGGGAACTACCATTTCATTTCAATACAGCTCCATGTAGGAGTGAACAACTGCCATACACAGAGGATGCAAAAAATCTTGATTTTTGTTTGAATCCCCTTGACACTGTGATTTTCTGATTTGGCAAATGCTACACTGAATGCCCAGAATAATTAAAACAAAAAAATGATTTGCTGATGCTTGCTTTCGACTGCAAGCAATGTACAGGAGCAGGAAGTGCGGTAGTTGGCCCTACTTTATTTATATAAACTTACCAATCAGCACTGAGAAAGGGGAAGCCTTTATTACCTATTTGGCTGATTTAGGGTGAGAGAGTTTATCATTCTTCCCCATAAGCCTGAATAGAGGGTGTTTGTTTAATCCCCTGCCGAGCTAGCTGACTTCTGAATGCACTGCCAGGGAGAACTCCAGGCTGACATCCACACAAGGTAATGGAGGAAATATATGCAAGGCCTGTGTCACTGCAAACTCCGAGCTGTCAATTACTTGCCAGTGGTGACAGAGTGTATCTATCGACTTGGAAGACAGCTATGGCTGCACACACCTATGCCGACACACACACACAAATATATGTACACAATAGGCTTACACACACCCCCACATCCACCAGCACACACACACACAGCCTGACAGCAGAATAAATCTAAAACCCTCCCTTCCTTCTTTCATAACTCAATATCAGCCCAAACTCCTCCATGTGCCATATCAGAGGAACTTTGATAGGCTTGGAAGTAACATAACATAAATATTTACTAACACATAGAGAAAGACCTTTATCACTGCCAAAGAAAAGATACTACTGTGTTTCCATTTTTCAGCTTTTCTTCTTTGTAATTTGCTAAGTTTGTCCTGGAAAGCAGTTACTCCTATTGACACAAAGATGTAGCAGCAGTGACCTTACCTGACTTGCCCATTTATAAGAAGCACTGGTATATATGTGTAATGAGCAGCAAAGGCCTTTTATTTTACTTTAATTTATTTCAGCCAATACTTCAAGTGGACGACAGAGGAAAACACTGAACACATCAACATTTATAAACAATACTGAAAGTTCCTTCATCAAAAGAACAAATGGACGGTGAAATTAACCCCTCAGAGCCTTTGCATGACTTAGCTTCTGTTGCCAAAGGAGAATCAAGGGCTTGGTGAATTAGTCATGAAGGAAGAGAATGGAGGGTTTCAGGTCCAAAAAAGACCCCTGAGGCTAATTATATCCCTCGCACTAAGTTGGCACTGCTCCAGACCTTTGCTCTAATCTTTCTACCTTAGGTTGGGGACCACGAGAACAAAGGGAAGGGAGATCACCATTGTTTGATTAACGTGTTTGGCTGAAAATCCACTTTATGGTGTTCAGTTTTTTGGTAAATCGGAAGTGTCTCATAACGTCATACTGAAATGTGGTGCCATTTATTGACTCATTGCTGACATTTTGATAGATCAGTCTGTCTTAAATGTTTTTGTTTCTCTGTCTCAGTCACCCTTTCTCTCACTTTGTCTTTTTTTCTGCATGAATCACTAAATCATTCCTAGTTAATGCCGAGGCGCAGATTCATTTTATTACGTGATTCTCTTAATTTCAAATACTGTGTTCAAAGGATTCACAATTAATGCAGAGACGCTTTGTACATCCATGCAATTTCCGTTAATGGAAAAAAAATGGAATGGCTCAATGGAAAGAAATTGCTCATCAGGTATTTACTAGAGATAAACAAGTGGCTGAGATGATTTCTCACTATTGCACTCATTTCCATGTGATTAATTTGAGTTGAACTGCTACCACTATAGCTTTTAATCAGCTTGGGTCACATAAACTCATGTAATGAAATTTTTGTCACTTTATCCTTAAAACCTAAAGCATAGATATTATTAATTTTTGCGAAAAACAAGTTTGCCAAGAATGAGACAAAGTGTTGCCTGTCAAACTCTAGCAAGGGCAAGCGAGGTTGATCAGCTTGGTTTACTTTAAGATACACTTTTAACAAACATTTCATAATTATTTACCTCCCTGTTCCATCTCTGCCCAGTGCAGGGTCATGAAGGTCATGTTGCAGACCACGCTATTGAGATCCGGCAGAAGCTGGGAAATGCTGGGAAGTTAACCTTAAAGCAAATAAAGAGTGGTTAGAAAGCTTGACACTTCGTTAGAAGAAAATATTTCACTTCACTGTAAACAAAGAAAAACGCATAGACATCAGGAACTATAAAGCAATGCAATTATAGTAATAAATTCATATATAATTAATACTGTATATGTTTTTAAATGTCATAACTCGGGTATCATGTAGAAAAACATAATACATTATGCAAGCCAAGTATTTTTAAAATGTGTCTGAAGACATTACAAATGAGCCAATGTTTAATTAGACTATGTTTAGAGTTAATTATTGCAATACTTATAATGTACGTAGCAGGACTCATAGAAAGTGTTCTCAAAATTCATATTTGTTCAAACAACAAGAGTGTGTTGTTGATTCTCACTTCTTTTTCTTACTGCTGCTGTGAGTTAAACAGTATGCTATTTTGTTAGCTTTACATTTGTACCCAAATCTGGTTCATTCCATTATGTTAAATTAAACATATGTACAGTTGTTGCAGCGGATGAAACTTCCAAGACCTTCCACAAGATCTTTCAAAATGGCATTCATAAACAAAGTATGACGCTGGACTTCTGACAAACATAATTGATAGCATGCCATTTGAATGAGCAATTGTGTGCAAGATATTTGTATTCCCTTTCCTACATTGTTAATGTTTCGGACCAGCGCATTAGCAACAATATTCATCTACAAAAAAGCCCAAGGGTATCTTTTGTTATTGTTG
>NC_060166.1:14512382-14581337 GCF_021292245.1 Micropterus dolomieu
AAATACTGTGTTCAAAGGATTCACAATTAATGCAGAGACGCTTTGTACATCCATGCAATTTCCGTTAATGGAAAAAAAATGGAATGGCTCAATGGAAAGAAATTGCTCATCAGGTATTTACTAGAGATAAACAAGTGGCTGAGATGATTTCTCACTATTGCACTCATTTCCATGTGATTAATTTGAGTTGAACTGCTACCACTATAGCTTTTAATCAGCTTGGGTCACATAAACTCATGTAATGAAATTTTTGTCACTTTATCCTTAAAACCTAAAGCATAGATATTATTAATTTTTGCGAAAAACAAGTTTGCCAAGAATGAGACAAAGTGTTGCCTGTCAAACTCTAGCAAGGGCAAGCGAGGTTGATCAGCTTGGTTTACTTTAAGATACACTTTTAACAAACATTTCATAATTATTTACCTCCCTGTTCCATCTCTGCCCAGTGCAGGGTCATGAAGGTCATGTTGCAGACCACGCTATTGAGATCCGGCAGAAGCTGGGAAATGCTGGGAAGTTAACCTTAAAGCAAATAAAGAGTGGTTAGAAAGCTTGACACTTCGTTAGAAGAAAATATTTCACTTCACTGTAAACAAAGAAAAACGCATAGACATCAGGAACTATAAAGCAATGCAATTATAGTAATAAATTCATATATAATTAATACTGTATATGTTTTTAAATGTCATAACTCGGGTATCATGTAGAAAAACATAATACATTATGCAAGCCAAGTATTTTTAAAATGTGTCTGAAGACATTACAAATGAGCCAATGTTTAATTAGACTATGTTTAGAGTTAATTATTGCAATACTTATAATGTACGTAGCAGGACTCATAGAAAGTGTTCTCAAAATTCATATTTGTTCAAACAACAAGAGTGTGTTGTTGATTCTCACTTCTTTTTCTTACTGCTGCTGTGAGTTAAACAGTATGCTATTTTGTTAGCTTTACATTTGTACCCAAATCTGGTTCATTCCATTATGTTAAATTAAACATATGTACAGTTGTTGCAGCGGATGAAACTTCCAAGACCTTCCACAAGATCTTTCAAAATGGCATTCATAAACAAAGTATGACGCTGGACTTCTGACAAACATAATTGATAGCATGCCATTTGAATGAGCAATTGTGTGCAAGATATTTGTATTCCCTTTCCTACATTGTTAATGTTTCGGACCAGCGCATTAGCAACAATATTCATCTACAAAAAAGCCCAAGGGTATCTTTTGTTATTGTTGTTTCAAACTGCCAAAGCTGAATCAGCCATTTCTGTGAATAAGTCTGAATTCATTATTTCTCAAGGATTGCACTGCCAACCTTTTAGTCATGGAGGTGAACTTTGAGGGCAGGGTTAAAAAAGCTACTGAAGAATTATAAGTTTTTATACAGAGAAAAACACAGCCCATTAATGTCTATGCTGTCCGTTGTGCTAACCTTGTGCTCCACTGAGAGTGTGCGAGTTGTTTCACAACTGACTATATAACAATGAATCCAATTTGGCTATTATTGTTTCTTGGGAAAAAAAAGCTCATGCAAAGAAGTAATTTTCCTCTTGTCTCTGTTTGTCTGTTCACCTGCGCCATTATTATTATTGGGGCACGCAGTATGTTGTAAATAGTCTCAGGGTAGCCTCTGTAGAACACTGTGACAGCTCAGTAGGGCTAGAAGTAACATTAGTCTGCTGTTTAAGGAGTGGTGTTAGTTGTTTTATTACCTCTAAGGATTTTGTGCCTCAGTACTGCATTTGTTGAGATGCACATGTGTTTTTTTTGTTTCTTTACTTCATCATTTAAGGTAATAGAAATGAGTCATATGCATTTCCCAATTACTGAGTGGTGCTTTTAGAAGTAGACATAAAGAAAGAAAAAAGCTTTTGAGCCTCCAGTGTAAGTAACCAATTTGTCTCTTACAAAAGTTAATTTAGGTCTCGCCAAGAATCTCAGTCGAAGTATGGGAGAGATAAGGTGTCCTAAACGGCAGTCATGCTGGGAGAAAATATGACTAACGTTTTATTACACTGCCTTTTCTGCCATTTTGTCTGAAACATGAGATGGAATGATAACTACATCTATGATATCAGAAAGGATGTGAACAGGTGCGTGATTATGGAAGACAGACTGTATGTAGGATGTTTTTTTTTGTCAGCATTTCAACAGAAGGAGGAGAAATGACACGATGCATCTGTGCTCTGCAAAACAACAGTACCAACTGTGTACAGGTGCTGAGCTGATTTGAATTCACACTATTGTATATAGATTTGATTCAGCTAACTGTAATTGTTGATAGCAAACTAACGATTAGCATGAATAAAAATCAAAAACCATAGCGGCTAATGATTGCCAGAACCTTGAAATAAGTATTTAAGAAAAAAAAGTTTTTAACTGCGATTATGGAACCTGAATCCCAAAATAGCTGACTGCCACCCTCAAACTCGCACACACACATATAGCTATATAGCGCAAAACAGCTGAGTGGTGAGCCACAATGTCAGCACCCTCCCAATCTGTGGAGAGCAGCTTCTGTGGCTGCACATGAAGGCTCTGCATGTCTCTGACAGCTCTGGCATCTCCCCACTCCTCCTCCTAATCTTCATCCTCCCTTCCCTCCATTTTATTTGGCATGTTCTTTTGGTAGATGATGACACCAGCACTACCAAAAGATTTATAAACGTGTTTATACTGTACTTAAAATGTTAGCCAAACTGTGTCCGTGTGTACCCCAGCCATTGAATCTTCTTGTTTGTCCACTGTTCCTTTAATTTCCGTCCGCTGTCTTCCTCTGCCTCCCTTTTCCCCACTGTTTCCTTCCGCTATCCCATATTTGCCCTCCAAGTTTCTTTACCATGCGGTAGCACACAATTTCTTGCAAATCAAATCTCTGCTACTTTTTTTTATTTTCTGTACAGTCATCTGTGCTGTTTGTGATTGCCATCTGTCATCGTGTTTATGAGAGAAAATGATTTTGTGTATTTTTCTCACTTTGTTTTTCATTCATTCACTCATAGTTTTTTAGCATCTTTTGTATGTGTGCATGTGGGTCCACATGACTGAGGATATTCTGGCTTTCAAACAGATGTACAATGACAGCACTTGAAGAGCCGGTGATTTGGGCCAGTGAGCCACACATGTCTCTTGTATCCACCTGTGCTGGGTATTCCTCTCCTCTCCTTTTTGTCTTTTTTTCCCCTGATCTATCTATCACAAACTCTGCAAGCTGTCGCGCTGAGGTGACAGGCGGCCCGTGCAAGCATTCTTCTGAAATAGACAGGCGAGTCAGGAAGTTCATTGCTGTTCAGGACACGTCTGCTGAAGCACAGCTCTACGGCAGCTACACATTGCCAGCCTCCCCTCCCCTACACCATCCAGCCTCCTTGTGGGGAGCCCTCCCTTATTCATTCGCCTCCAAATTGCTTTTTCTCCCTTGTTCATGCTCCCGGAAAGCTGGGGTTCTTGCAGAATTTTATTGGCTGCTTTGGAAAAGTCCCCCAAATATTGGTTTGGCCTGGAAAACCCAGCAGGTTTACAGTAACACCAGTTGTTACCAGACCGAAGAAGACTTCTCAGCCAACTCCAGCACATGTTATCAGCTTCCCCTCGCATAAATTCAAGTTTTATGTTTTGTGTTTGTGGAATTTTATGTTCGGTGTTTGGAGAATTCATATGCATCACGGGACAAAAAGGCAGCTTTATATTCCACAGGGTTTATTCAGGCCCCTCTCAGAGGTGACGGACTTACTGCCTTGCATTGTTGACTTAATTACACATCAATATGCCTTGGTCTCATTTATGGATAACATTGATTATGCAGTAAAAGTAAATGATCTCACTGAAGTCCAGGCTTTCTGACATCACTGTTTTTTTTTTCATTTTGATTGAGTGTAGTCAAATATGTCCACCATTGGTAGATTTGGAGATATAAATGAAGCCCAACTCTTATCTCAGACTAGGTGCGGTGATGGACCTCCATAAGACTTAAGCAGTCTTACAGCAAAATTGTGGAATTACCCATCTAAGGGACTGGTTTAGGTTAGTACGCTGTGACACAGCAATTGGATTTTTCACTCACACAAAAAAGGGACTGATTGGAGCGTATAACCTTGGGTCAAAATAACCCCAACAAACTCTTTTTCAAATGATCAAATTAATGAACTGGCTGTTAGCTTATGTCTATTTTACAGTATTTAGGTAAAACCAAAGGCGTTATATCTTTGATTAATAGCACAACCGCCTTTGTGACTGATCTGATATTAGTTATCTTTGGTTTACATAAAACCTGTAATAACTGAAACACATGTCCATGACTATTCTTGCACTGGAGAATGTAAATTTGTGAAAGTGTTGAAAGGGATTACAGTATTATCCCTAAGAAAAAATTAGCAAGTGGAGCAGAGTTTGCAGTGAGTCTGCCCTGTAATTAAAGAGGAGCGATCAATCTGTACCACTGACCACACTACTTATGCCAAGTCCATCGAATGGCTGCAGTAAAGAGCTAATTTAGAACCATTAGGGACTGCCGAGTTTGCAAACAGCCCAGTAATGATGATGGCTGATTCAAGTTCAAGGCTTGGCCTCTGTATAACTATCAGACCTGGCAGTCATAAGGCAGGGTCAGTGGAGGATTTCAGATGAAGAGCAAGAGCTAAATATCTATTTAAATAATTTTTTCCTAGACATTCATTTGTATTCAATGGATGTTGGGTTATTGGTCACATATTTTCCCATTTCTTCAGCGGACATAAAGGCTTTCACCTGCCAAGAAAAAGAGCGCAAATGTTTCCTCTTTTACTGGACAATTGTGTAATTAAGTCTAACTGTTTTTTTGCCTTGGTGAGAGGCCTTGTCCAATGCTCTTTTAGTGGTGGTGATTTCAAAAAGATTCCAAAAGAGCACATGCTGAGAGCATTGTGCATGTGGTACTTACACAGAAAACAATTTCAGTCCAGACAGTCACAAATTGTCTTTACCCTCCGCATACTCTAAGATCTCAAACACAATGGAGGACAGAAACATTCAAAGGTATGGGTGCTGGGTGGAGGCAGCCAGCCATGCCCGTCTTCTCTCTGTCTGTTCACCATTCACCCTCAGTGTCTTGCTGGCAGGTAGCCCTCCAGGGGAACATGTGACCTCCTCTCTCCCATGTAGCTCCACTGTGCAAAGAATCATAAAGTTCTCTTGCACTGTATGCTCTGACAGCCCTTAATGGTAAACACATGGTTAAAGGTCAAAGGAGGTACATTGTGACCTAAAGTCTGTGAGGGTATAACCTTGTTGATTAATGGTGTCACTTTGTTACCCTGTAGCACCTATGTATAGACAGTAATATGTGTTAATGTGTGTATAGGAGAACTATTTACTTTGAGAGAAAGCAAAAAAAATGTCTCTGATCTCTCTTTCTCTAAGAGTCTTGAGCACTTGTAAGTAATAGCAGGAAAATCACCTCGCTTGCATTGCAGTGAGCATTCAAGTCTGAGTCCTATCAGTCACATACTGTCATGCTTTTCTTTCTAATCTCCCACTCTCCATAAAAACCCTTTTATGGCTGTATATTATATTCTTGACATTTAATTAATGTTTCAGTCATGTGTGCAAGAGAACACTGACAGAAAGCCAGTAACACTGGATCTCTGCAATCAACTGTCACAGTGCTATCACTGAGCCTCAAAGTTTGTTAATTTTCTTCAAACGGGAAAGCTGTTTGAGAGTCCCGGCTCATAGTGTTTTTCACATGCTCCTTGTCTCATTTGCATACCATGCTGTAGCTATATTCTTAAGATACATATAAATTAATCTGATCTTCTTGACCTTGTTTCCAATTGCTAATAACCGAACAGAAGGTGACCACATTCTCACAAAGATTCTTTCTTACTTGCCTAGATCAGCACACTGTGTTGTCTGATCTGCTAATGCTGACCCGAGATTGCTCTACCTCTCCCTACCCTTTGCATATTAATGAAGACCAGATGAAAGGGACCCAGCCAGAATTAACACTGCATTTCAAACACACAATAGTAACTAGTGAGTGGGAATTGTCTTTGAAATTGCAAATTTACTGGTCAAGTTATTAGTCTGGTCTAGTCAGCATCCAGACTGCATTGTTCCCACACTGGTCTGGTCTTTTTCATTGTCAATGTGTGCTACTGATGGGTGTGCTTTTTGATAATTTGGACAAACAAACCTATTCCCTGTCTTTTTGTCTTTTTTGTAATGGAAAGGCATTAGTCATATGAGCAAAAGACCAAAACGCCCCCGCCATGCACTGATCAACCACAGCACTTGAAGACTAAGATGATCTTGTGCCACAGAACTGGAGTGCAATGTTAATGTAGATGACCAGTTTCAAGGTGCTGATCTTCATGGTTTGAATGATATGCCACAAATGATATGTGACCACTTCTGCATTAGACTAAATTCTACATCTTAAATTTGTAATCCTTAAGATTTCAGTCCTTGTTGATTTTAGGACACCCTTGAGCAGTTACAGTACTTTGTCTGAAATACAACTGGTGTATCGGATTACAGTTCAACCAAACAAACTTGTATTGTTTTAATAGAGAAGTCTTTAAAAAATATTTCCAAAGGTGATCTGATTTCATGGTGCACCGGGGAAGTAGTTTTCCACACAACAAATCTCCATGTCTTGTTTTGTAGACACATTTTTAATAAAGGATTGCAGTTAACGGCGCTACACTCATCAATGTGACAAACACATTGCCTTTCCTGCAATGACTGTGACTGCTTCACAATAAAAGCCAGGTGAATGCTTTCAATGTGAGGCAGCAATAGTAGCAAATATTTGGTTAGCATTACAAGAGTGAACAGTAAGCAGTAAGGCTGATATAAAATTTAAAACAGTGAAACACTGAATCATGGGCTGCATAATTTTATGTGAATCTCTCGTGTGTAGGAAGGTATATTAATCCAGTGCAGGAATACAATGAAAAAATATAATATAAAAATTTATTACAGAATGTACATGGCTATTGCTGAAAAATTTATGACCATAAATAGTATCAAAAGCATGGTTTGATTTCATGAAAATGTTAAGGGTTATAACTATAAAGTTAATGCAGTTATCTAGATCAGAGATAAAACAAGTATTGTTTGATTATTTTTAAAAACTTAAAACTAAAACTGAGTTAAGTAAAGTGATAACTGAATTTTCGGTAAGTTATTTCATAGACGTGCGGGCAACATAACACTGTATGCACACTTTTCTGGCACCACACTCTCATTTATATCCATAAAAGAGCCTTTTTATACGGATTATCATTAAACGTACAAAACAGTATCCCAAATTACATTTTCTCTCTCTTCATTCATCTCAGTGGTGTTTGACAGCCTAAATCTAGCCCATAACAACCTCTTCTCCAATCATGGTGCTTTTGCAGGGGAATATGGCAGCTGCCTGCAGCCTTTGATTTCATCTTGCCCCAGATCTGCATTGTAATGAGCACTCAGGTCAATCAATAATTCACTGCAGTTTCACATATGAAAAAAAGAAAAAAACAAACACATCGGCTCATTGGTAAAACAGGAAAAGGACTTTGATCAGTACCATCTACAGGCACATATAGCACAGTTGTGATGCTTTCTTCTCTCTGTTTACATCTATGTGTCTAAGGGGGCTTATACATAGACTGAATTACATTTAATATTGACACGTATGTGTGTATTGTATGTATACACACATAAATGTGGGGAAATCACATCTGCTTTGACTGATGGCAGAGATGATTGTTATTTAGAGAGTCGTGCTGTGTAAAGCTTTTCATGCCTCAAACTCCACCATCCATTGCTAGTTTTCGAACAAGCACAGGATAAAGCTACTTCTTACTGTGAAGTCATTACTGTCATTGAATGAGTAACCAAAGACGTGGCTTTTATTTTCTAAGGAAAAATAATCTGTATACAATAAACCAAAGTACTCACTGTTTCATGAGGGTTAGGTGCAATGCAGTCAAATCCTTGCAGGTACCATTTGAAATTATTTTTTCTTATACGGTGTAGACTTCTAGTATCACAGTGTTGTGGAAAGGCTATTGGACAGAATTGCATGTAAAAGAAAAAATAGTGAAGTAATTAGATGTCAATATACCATTCTACATTCAACAAAAATAACACATATTACATGTTGAATAATAACTCAGTTACATGTCTACATACTTTACTGATGGTCCAGATTTCATGTGAATTAGACAACCAATATTGGTTTCCTAATAATATGCAACACATATTTTATCATATGGCTAATGCCCTCTCTTACTCTGTTTCTGTATCAATAGTTCCCCCGGAGGACCCTGTCATAAGTGGAGGGCCAGTGGTGAGCCTAAGGGCTGGCGACCCACTCAATCTGACTTGCCATGCTGACAACGCCAAGCCAGCAGCCTCAATAATCTGGATCCGCAATGGGGAGGTCCTTAACGGGGCCATGTACTCCAAGGTAAGCATAGAGGTGTGTGTCATACCAGGTTGGACCCACCTGGGACAAGTTGGGGAGGGAATGATGACTGAGGGTTTGGCTGTGCTTTCATTCTCTAGACCAGTTTTTATAAAGGTAATCTGAGACAGGGAATGCGTGTCTGGCTTTGCTGTAAACAACTACTGGAAACGTGCTACAATTAACATCCATGAGATGTTTCAGAGTGACTGCCTGAGTCATTGGTGGGCGTTTGCCTCAGCATCCTCAGACTGTTTTTTGAAATGAAATCCCTTGAAAATCCAGGTTGTGTTTTGATTACAAAAAAAGAGGCCTGACCTTTTTTTCCCAGTATACAAATCAACTCAGACAAGCAGATGGCGAGCTCATGGAACTATCAGTGACTTTACATTTCTCTCTGGTGTTTTGATCTCCTCCTTCAGTGGCATTTGTCTCTCTTCATCTTGCCAAACTGTTATAAAATATACTATGTCACTTTCTGTGCTGGAAGCTGCCTGAACCTTTCAAAGTATGATTCTCACTGACAGATCACGTTCCCACTTTTGATGCCATAGTACACAATGGCCACTGTTCCCACCAGCCTGGTGTCATGATCACCTGACCCCATAGACTCTGAACTGACATTCATCCTCAAGGCTAATCTTGCAATCAACACTGTCATGTTCTATTTCAGTTTAAACAAAGGACATACAGACACCAGGCACTTTAGAGCTCTAACACCTCCCCCGCCTTCCCTCGATCCCTGCACTGCCTCATCCCATTATCGGCTTTTTTCAAAGAGCAGATAAATGCCATTGATTGGACTGGGGTACAGCACCAGGCCGATTTGAATAAAGTGATTGCTGGAGGTGCCACTTGCTAATGGTGGGTGGAGAGTGCGCTTCCTGCATTCACTTCCTCAAAGAGTGAAGGAAAATAAGAGGACATTCTGTGCTGGTAGCTGATGGATGCTCACATGCCTGCGCTGCCCAAGTATGTCCCTCTCCCCTCTTATCTCTATTGCCTACCATTAAAAAGCAATGGGTTCGATTAAAAGAAGATGACTCTTTTTTTGGGTCTGAAGAGCAGTGGGGGGACATTTTGCAAGCATAATCATCTGCTCTGATGGTCTTCTCATATCCTGCAGATGAAGAGGACTAATGTGAGCAGATGTGGTGGAGGATTCACAGAAATGGCTTTCCTGATGGTGTCATATCTAATGATAGTTCTGACCCAAAGATAATTTCACACTAAGGCCTCCAAAACCTCATCTCTATGACCTCTTATAAAACTATTTACTGGACCAGTGATTAAAGAGAAAGTGTGTGCCAAAATGTGTGTTGGTTTTACAGCCTGGTATCATCAAAATTAATAACACGGCAATTTCTTAAGTCTTTTGGCGTGGTATTCCAATGCATTGTTTTTGTTTCATTTCATGCCATTTAGACTGCATTGACTTTTATTGTGCAGAAACGGCGTGCCATTTTACGCTTACTGTCACAGGTAAAAGCGTGTATAGGATATAAATAGCCATGAATGTCCGACACTAAGTTGGCGGTCGGGTGGTTGGGCGGATAGTAAGTTGGTCCCTGACCCAAGAAAACCATAATTACACAACATTAGTTTTGTTTTTTACTTACATTACGTTACGTAAGTTACCATGCTACATCATTGCTAACTTTAGCTATGTTAGCTACATAGCGTTAGCTATGTTCCTTTAGCTACGTTAAAGTACTTTACTGCTAACCATAAAATATGCCATCATTCGTTATATGTGCATGTCGACCAGTTAACCCTACAGCTGCGCAAATAGGGTTAACATCCTGTGGTGTTGCTTAGGTCTATAGGGACTGAACAGCGTGAAATGACACACGAAAAGCTTAAATACATTGACATGGCACGCCGAAATGTCCTTAAATGTGGCATGCTATTTATACACCCTTCTATGATATCACATTGGGTTTTACCATATAAGAGAGACACTGAATTGAAAAAAAGAACAGTATCATGGATGGGGCACCCCAAATAATCAAGTGGCAGAAACTTGTCACAGGTGAATGGTTCAAATATCAAGACTAGCTGTTAAAATGTGGGCAGAGGAAATTAATGAATAATGTTCTCTCTTCCCTCAAACACTCATCTCCCATCTGCTCCAGTAGAGCTGCTCAGTGGCAAACAGCAAAGGACTGTTTGTAATATGCAGCCTCCAGGTCTGAGCTGTGGTTTGGAGGTGCACACACTTGTGCTCTATGATACTTCTGCAGTGGAATGGTACAACAAATCATTTGAAAAACATGATGCATTCTCCGCCCCAGTCTGCTACACATTTTTCTGAATGCCCTGGTGGCAAGCTGAGAGGTGAGCAGGAGACCGGGGAGTTATCTCAGTGTTCTGAGGCTTAAAAGGGAAAAAAAAAGATGACATTTTTATGAGCTGTTCTTGCCGGCTAAACCAGAATACTTTTTTTTTTATTGTGCACCCTCTCAGCTTTGCAGTAAAATAGTGTGAAAATTTAATATCAGGTAAAGTTGCTAAAATTTACACGAAGCTGCTTCTGTTGATCAATATCATTTTTAACAGAAAACATAATTGTCCCTTTAGTTTTTCTCTCTGAATCCACCCTTCTTTCATAAAAGTGTTCAAAGCTTTTTCTTCCTCTCAGTTTTATGTTCCTCCCATTCTTCATGTTTTTATTAGAGCACTTTGTTTCATTTCAATAATAATATAAGTGGGGAACACTTATAAATAAACCAGTTAAAATTTGATGTTTTCTTTCAACACTAATATTAGTCATTGTGCAAGTTTTAGAAGATCTCAAAAGATTTTGGCAAAAAAATTAACCTAATTTTCAGGGTTAAAACTGAAGTATGATCTGAAATATAGATCTCTTCATTTAATTGCTACTAACAACTTTTGAAATAATTTTTTTCAGGTGACTAGTGAGTTAAGTTAAATTAAAGAAATTCTGTGACCATCGCAAAAAAGGTATATTTTCGCTTCTGCATACATGTATAGTACAATGTTAAAGCAATCAATGGTTTTAGTAAAGTAACCTGTGGGGTCCGAAGTTAAAAATGTCTGATTGAATATAACCCACATATTACCCAGCATAAAACTGGATGCATTTGATATCAGATCAAAGGCGTGTTGGAAGGGTTAGCATTATATTAATGACTTATGAAGTATTAGCTTTTGCTTACTTAATAAATTCCGCACCATCCCCAGGAGGGTTCTGTCCTCTACATCCACTATTACTGACCCAATGAATGCTTTCCCTGCACACCAGGGTTATTTTCATTTCTGACTTTAGTTTTATGTTATAGAGGACTTGAGGGTTTGAATAAAATATTCATAAAAGATGAGTAATAAGCATGTCCTAATGTTTTCCATGAACTTATATATTGACCAAATAAGTGACTTAAAGGTAAATATGAGACTATGGCTTTACAAAGAAGTAAAACATTGGACAAAATATGCTTTATCATGTGCAAATATAACACTGACATATATATATAAATATAACATTGACAACATTTAAAAAACAAAGTAGTCTGATAGTATACTATACAATCTACTTAATATCTGTAAGTCTATACTATATATTCTATAGGCCTATACTTAATAGAGCTCACAGAATATGATGCATATATGTTGCAAGGTTGATCGGCTGTTATTTGCTATAGTGGTAACTCCTAGACTGTCCACTGCTAATACATAAGCATGCATTAGCAGTGGACAGAAGTACATTTTTATTATTACTTATGTGGATTTGTGTTTGCAATTACTTGTAAATCATTAGCCTAGTCCAGTGCTTGGTCATACTGACACCTCAGCTACACCCACAATATGGTAAGAGCAGTGCTTTTTTGAGTTAAACCATTTCATGGTGGCAATTTTACTAAAATCCACAATTGCTGCCACACAACATAATATGCTTATTAGTAACACATTAAAGACGATGACATGCTTTTAACCATGCTCCTGACTCGTGGCCCAGATTTTTTATTGTTTGGTTTCCAAAACCATTGCAGTTGAGTTACAAAATTTGGCAACTGAGTTATTACCTTGCCTTTAAAAACACATTTCAAACAGTAGAACTATTAATTCTGGTGAATTTAGCAAACTTAGAAATACTTAAAAATGTGACTCAAATCCAATTTTTTATAGTATATCCACTGACATTCGTGATCACTAAATATCCTTAGAAGTATGCCTTACATTTTTTGCAAATTAGAAATGAGAACAAAACAAACATAGAGGACTTTCAAATTAAACAGCTAATTGTTTGTGAAAATGTGTATGTCATGGGTCAAAAACTTTCATATATGGATTAATGGCACCATTAACATAAATGCAGTAGGTTAAAAGTAAACACAGTGTTGGTTCAGTGTTAACAGTGAATTAGCTTAGCTGGCAGCACATCAAGTTTCGTTTAGTAGATAATCCATTTAGTTCAGCTGTTTTTTCAATTAGTAGATAATCCAGATGGCTTTTTGAAGCCACTAGCTGGTCCTCTACAGGTCATCTTCTTGTCAAGTGAAAATGTGGCTTGGCAGTTGTAACTTTAACTCAAGCTAGGTTAGCTTTTGTTGTGTTTTTATGTTAGCCAGCTAATGGCTTGTGCAGCTGGTGCTGTTACGAAAAAGAAGAAAATTTATGTCAAAATAAAAGATACACTGACGATAAGTGAACCCGCACAAAATAATGCAAAATATCCTAGATGGCAGAGAGATGAGTTAAACAAGCACAGCCTAAACCAAGACTATACGGCAGCAAATACTAGACCTCAATTCAACAGGTTGCCAAAAAGAGAGTGCCAATGCAATGCACTATTCGTACAGTTTCTGCTTATGTTTGCTTACATATTAAATTTATTGCTGTGTTTCTTTGTCTCCATTACCCTCTAGTGGTCAGAAATCTCCTGATGCAGCTTTAATATGTAGCGAGAAAAAATGCAACCCTTTCCGTCTCAGTTTTGTTACTTTTGCCATTCCCCTCCAAGCATGTTTAAGAGTATTCATCACACAGGCTCCAGGCAGTGATATGAAAATTTATCAATTTGTAATGTGGCATGGTGTTGAATTCAGTGCAGCAGCCAGCTAACCCCCTTCCTAAGATTAATGACTTTAGACAGGTCCAGAGCGACGACGGAAACAATCCTGATTGTGTCAGAAAGGATATTACATTGACATATCCCGCATCTGACAGCTAATGTGTTCTGCTTTAGAAGTGACTCACGCACAACTATGAATTTCACAACATGGTTCTTCACATACAAATGGACTTCACAATAACATGCATGGCATCTGTAATATCCTCATACTTAAATTTGCTCAAACATAAATATATTAATATCATTAACATATTAAGTTCTTATTAATACACAGAAACACTCTTTATCTTCAACCCAATACTACTCATTCTAATGTCACTTGAGAGGTACCTTGAGGTCCTTGAACTATAAGGTGGTTGGACAAAAATATTTCTTTGGAAATGTCTCACCATCTGATTTTACAAGCACAATGACATTTTAATTGTATCATTCTGAATGTGTTATGCTTAAGAGAGAAGGAGGGTACATAGTTAGATTACAGTTTTATTAAAAAGCAACCGTTGAATTAAACTGGAAAAATGTGGCAATAATTACTACTGGTTTGTACACTGACAAGGAGCCGCAGCTTGAGTCAGCTATCAAATTATGGGGAAGTGATTATGATGGTTTAAATATATATGCTGCTTACCTTTCTTGAACTTTATGTGAACATTTTAATGTAGGCCCATAGTAATATACCTGGCTAAGTTTCCATTATGACATCTCAACTTACCTTGTGTGCCTTTCTAGAACTTTTCTTTAATATTTAAACATATTGTACAGAAGAAAGGAGGCATAACATTTGGAGAAGTATTGGTTTGCAGATTGACATTGAGGTGTGACATTATTTTTTCTTGCTGTATGTATTTCCAAGTAGAGGAAATATCCATGAGGTAATCCATACATTTGTAAGGCTAATCCAAAGGTAGCAGAGCAGGAAAGCAGGTTACATTTCTATATTAAGAAAATATTTGATGTACTTCACTATAAGAGGAGGTGATTTTCTTCAAAAACACAAAGCAACAGCGAGCCTCCTTTAAAGAGATGGCAGGAAAATGCATCTTGACTTTGTGGTTGACCACACTGTGCCCCGTTGCCCATGCAATTTGTTCTAGTCAGTGACTTTGTTCTGCCCCACACTGGTTAACATAGACTCCCAGAGCCCTACCCTGAGCATTTTGGGGAGAGTGAGAGCTACTGAGCGCTACCAACCGATTCCAGATGGTTTCCACAATGTAGGGCTCAGAGGATGAGCGCTGAAAAGAAGATTGATTTCCTTTGTGAAGTATGACAAGCCATGCACTAGAGCACAGCTCTCCAGATGCACAAAAGAGGCTCAAAAAAACATATTTCTACTTTTCTATTTTTTCATATCAATCAGCTTTGCAGTAAAACTACAGGCTACAGTGTTATGGTTTGCCTCTGGTCCCCCAAGGGACAAGATGTGTGTATTCGTGAATTTGCTGCTGTTTCCTTTTTCCAGATTTTACACCTTCTCCATCAAAGCTTTTCTGGTTAACTGTTTGTTCCATCTTTCTTCTCTGTTTGTTTATCATTTAAACTGTTTAGAATCCCAACTTGAATTTGCCCTATTGAAAATACAATCCATTATGTATTTGACTCTAAGTTTCTACAATTCAAAATCTATCTTGTTGGAGATTTTGTTTATTGATTTTGAAAATCAAAATCCAAGGTAACGATGCATTGGACCAACCAGCCGTACTTGGTATATATTTAGAGGCCTACAACAACTTCATCCACAAGACTGTCGGCACTGTTACTTTCAACTTTACTCAACTTTACTTTACTTACCCTCTTTGCAGACCCTGCTCCGGGATGGCAGGAGAGAAAGCACTGTAAGCACACTTTACCTATCGCCTTCTAACATCGAGACAGGTCAGCAGATCATCTGTAAGGCCTCCAACAAGGCAGTCCCCAACGGCAAGGAGACCAGTGTCACCATTGACATCCAGCGTAAGCATACCACTTCTCACCCCCCTCCCTCCATTTATTACTTTCAGTGTCTTTGCCTTTTCTCTTACTCTTCAGTTTTCTGTTTAAGTTATTGCTTTTTGATGTAAAAAACAGAGGAAAATGTATGCTCATGACATCTTCTTACATGTAGAGGCGTGAAACTGTCAGACAGGCATACGTGACTAACACTCTGTAAACATCTGGGATTCATTTTAGGCTCTGATGGATATTTATAATTGGTTTACATTTTGCTTTCACATCATGTACAATAGGTGGGTGGGTGGATTGATGATGCATCACTTTTTTTTGTTCGCTATGATGAAATATCAAAGGAGCTGTCCATCTAACATGAATGGGATTGTCTTTTTTGGTCCAACTACCTGCCTGCTGTGGTGCTATGCAGACAGTCTCCACCACTTTTATTTCCTTGCTCATGCCATCAATCTTTTTGATGAGAGCATGCACAATTCCCCTTCTAAAATAGGCAAAGTAAGCCCAGCGTGTAAAACACATTCAGCCTCAATTGTCGAGGAATCTTTTTTCGATCAAGAACCGTTCACAGTAAGAGAAGGGCTCTGAACAAAGGGATTTTGCATCACTCACCCCTTCAACACCATTAAGTATGACTAATAAAGCAGAAAATGCTATTTAGAGAGCCAATATGACTGGCGGCTCCATTCTTTTCATTATGTACACCACAAGAGGCAAGCATGGCAAGAGTGGGCACGGCACGATCAGGCCAGCTCAGGCGCAGGAGTAAAAATGATTAACAGTTGTTAGTGTTTGCAACCTTTGCAGTTTGTCCTCGTCATTTTTTGCTACACAGTCAGAGAGGGAAGTCTGCCCACATGTAAACTGATTTGTCACCATGTATAATGATGTGTCTGTGATAAATGCTCGCCATCATAGCATCATCCTCGCTTCTGAATCTATGATTTAACCCAGAAAAATGAGTGCAGCAGATTTCTAATTAGCATTCCAAAATGTGCTCTTTACACAATTAAAGCTCCTGACAACATTTTTCACAGTGTGAGATCAAACTGAGCGACAGCAGAGACTAATTGTCGAGATTCAAATTGTCTCCCACAAGGCTTAGCCTCTGGTTTCCCTTGCTCCTTTTCACTCCCCCACCCCCTGCCTAGACTTGACAGGTAAAATGTTCAGCACTGTTCAGCAGAGCCTCCGGAGTTTGTGCTAAGATCCACTTCCAAATTAAGCTGCTCCTGAAATGAAACGTGCTGTAATTGAACTTTGATTCATTCATGTTGGGTATCAATTTGCTTAATTTCAATGCTGCCTAATTCGATTACAAGGTTTTTGGTTCAACAACAGCATCTGAAACACTGCATGTTTTTTAAACAAAAAATACAAAAATATAAGCAATGGTGCAGATGTTCACTGTATATGCGCTTTGAGCTAAACACGGAACTGTAAAGTGTTCAGACACGTGCACTAAACACTAAATAGAGGTCTACTGACATGTGCTTATGTATTCAGATTTCAATTGCATTTTCTGAATTGTAAACAAAGGTCTTTAGAGCGGAGTTTCCTGTGATTGTTCACATGTAAGTGTATGTTTGCTATCCAGATGAAATGATAAAATTCCATTTACTATGATGATCTTGTGAGAATGGAGTTTTGTGAGGTTGGAAATACAGAAAGCACTTAAATTTGAATGCAACACACGTTGCAAAGAAGTACATGTGGTACCCAGTCTTTCTGTAACAATAAAAACAGACGAATACATGATGCAACACTGGCAAGGGGAACGGTAGCAGATAAAACTTGATGTCCATCTCTTTAAGGACCAGGCAGCATATGAAACAAGCCATCCACAGGCCATCCACAGGTCTGGATAGGACTGACATACACAACTGATTCTCCTCTAAAGGCATTGCTGTATAGTAACCTAGTGATACATATTGATGGGAAGCTGATGTTGTTATACAGAGGAGGCAGCACACATAAGCAGTGTCCTAATTCAGGTGCTGGATCCTCCAAAGGGTGCAGCCTACAAAGGTGAGTCCTTAAACAATCTAAAGGCCAGTGTGAACCAAATAAGACTTCTAGATAATTCAATAATCTCCAAGAGTTTCATTAATCATTCATTAATGATAAAAATACAATAATAAACAAATCTAAATCCTATCATTGTGCAGTCAACAACCACTGTCGGGCAATAGAAGGAGACAGACAGGAGAGCATGTATTAACTCTGTGGAGCAGGACAAACAGAAACTGAACCTCTGTTTCTTCTGCCCACTATACTTCTCTCCTAGTGAGCCTTTCTCAGAGAAGGTGAAAGCCATCACCCTACCTATCAAGGCAATAGTTCCTTCAGGCACTACGTGTCAGCTTGTGAAATGAATGTGACAAGACCATCTCTTTTTTACAATTGTGCTTCAGCGTTCCTTCTATCCAGCAGCAAGAACCAGTCACATGTCAGGATGTAACAACAGTGATTCATACCGGTTGGAAGTGTTAAATGCTTCTAGAACTAAATATGTAGCCAGTAGACAGGCCAGTACTAATATACAAAATGTTCAGCACAAAATGGTTCTTGTTAAGTTGGAAATCATCAAACATTTTCCTGTGACTTCTATCACACTGAAGTCTGTTTGTGTGCTACTTAGTTTTGGTTAATTACAACTTAATGCCATTCATGTTCACATGTTCATCACTCAACAAGTAGATGCACTCATAAACTGTAATAGGCAAAGAGCTTTCAACTGTGAATGACAGTGTAGTTTAGTTGTGCACGTACTTTCTGTTCTTTGATTTACAATGCTGTGAACAACAAAATGTTGCCTTCATCTGTGGATCTATATTCTTTAGTCAAGATAAGCATACTAATGATAGTGAATTCATCATTGAATTTGTCATTTGGTACTGCAGGTGCCAACAAAAAAGTCATTAGAAATATTAAAATTGAAAAAATCTAAACCCTGAATTTCTAAAGGTAGTGAGTGAAGTTGGTGTTTTTCCTGTCGTGACACATACTTAACATGAACAATTGCCATCCACGTATGTAGAGCTATCAAACTTTACATTTAAATTGTGAATTATAATTTAAATGTATGAATTGTCTTACATCCATGTTTAGATAGTTAATTAAAAAGGGTGGTTAAAGTTTTTGAGAAAAAAAGGCAAAATAATGATAAAAACAATTGTTATCAATATTTTACACATAAATTTGATGCCAAAAATAATTTGAGTTTTCCACACATGTAAGAATTGTCATAATTGGTTGCCATGTTTAATGCAAATAATAAATTCCATAGATGTCATGTTCCTTTGCATGTCTGGCACACACATGTTTTATAAGTGGTGCTGCAATGTGCCCTGGTCCCGTAACCAAGATGGAGGGATTAATGGCAGTCTATGGTGAACAGATGCTATTAGTCTAAGTGTGACCCTGGTGAGGCTTAGATACAGTAAGTCACTGAGGCTAGACTGTTCTGATCTAAGTACACTTTTCCCAGTTCAACTTGCCATGCTAAAAAGTATATTTGATTGATGATTCCAAAGTATACAGTCATATGAGCTTCAAGCGTCATTTTGTTTTCCTTTTCCTAATTTGAAGTAGGAAATTATGAGTGGACAGCTTTTGAATACAGGGTTAATGCTATAAAAACTTTTCTGACTAGCTCTGTATTGAACGCACAGAGATGAAATTGATATTGATGCTCTCATCTAACTCTCAGTAAGACAGCAAATAAACACATTCCCCACAGTGGCTGTGCATTGCTGAAACTGTGGATAATGTTCACTGAGCATTTACACTCTCTGAATACATGCTGGTATTTCTCATTGCATGTCTCTTTGTGTGTACGTCCCAATATTAAGAATTAAAAGTCTTATTTATTTTCCTGCCCAGAGATATCCAATAACTGTATTAGTGAGATAATATTAATGGCAACAAAAGTAATTAAAATCTTCTCAGTCTGTCTGACCTTCTCAACATTTCGTATTCCGCTCTTCTCTTAGATTAGGTGCCCTTTTTCTCTCTGCTCCATCCTTATAGCAATCCAAATGAGAGTAATCTAAACACAACCCAGCACATTGCTCTACAGCTTAAACTAGCCTAGAATCCAATGCATTTTACAACAGTATTTTATTTTATCATCACTTTAATGCTCATGATTTACATCCACCTCAGCATTTTCTTTCCCACAGAAGTTCATACAGAGTTATCTGACCTAGGGTTAGACAAATTAGCATCTAAATACAGTATGTACTGGTGATGTTGCCAAAATGAGAAGGATTTAGAGCTAACAGAGTTGATTCAGAAACCTGGATAGACTGCTGACTTCAGTTGTCCATACCAGTCCATTAGCAGACTGTAATTATTTGATAGCAGAGGGGTGGCTACCCTCTGATGCCGTTTTTTTCCAGCAACATGACTTAACTTGCATTATGCCCTTTGGACTTTAATCAGTAAACTACCCTACCCCCGGCATAAAACCACTGCAGTGGAATATGATGCCACAGTTTCATGTCCCGCTGAATCCCACTCATCACACAACTTAAAATATTTCTCAAATATTTTCTAGTCCAGCTGCATATCTGCAGAACATTGCCCCACATTTCAAACACGTAGTGGGAAATAAATGCGCTAGGGACGAGCCAAGCCAAGGTTCTCCATGTGTTTGCATTGCAAACAAGCTGAGCCATGTGGGAGGAAAATGAATGCCATTTGTTGAGACTAATTAATAAAGAACATGCAGATGTGCAATTGGGGAGGATTTGTTTCTGGTAGCAGCTACATGCTCTCCCTGCTTAATCAAGCAGATAATGGCAAATTCATCTGAAGGCAGAAGACAGAATTTGAAAGTGAGATGAAGGAGTGTAAGGATAAGGGGGAAATAAAATGCTCAGGATTTTGTGAACATTAGATTAAGCTCTAATGATGCTGCAATATGGATTTATCTCATGTGATCTCATATGTTATTGTTTGCTGTGTGAAAACATTTCTAAATATCACACATCCAGTGCCTTGAAGGTCTATTTGATGCTCTAACCTAAGCTTTAACTACTATCTTTTGATTGGATCAGTAACAAAACGTTGATGCACATGCACATATGTAGACAGAGGGCTGCAAGGAATGCAGCATTCCTGATTGGAACTGCTGTATGAATAGCAGAACATCTGCCTTCATTCAACTGAGTAAACTGTTTGCTGTTCCATGGCTGAATATCCTATAATCAATATGCTGGACCTTGGGTTCTCAGTCAGTCTGTTCTCCCCTCAAGTATTCCACTCAGCCAGCTACAAGACAGTGTGCCCATATTGCTAAGGCTATAAGCCACAAGCGGATGGCCCGCACACAGCTTCCCCATTCTTCAGAGACAGCCGACACTCCTGGAGTTTGAGGCCTGTCCTCCTGGATAACAGCTGTTTACGGTGACCCGGAGAGACTGGAGATTGAGCTTTAAGAAAGGGGGAAACTATTTATGTTGGCACTATTTTCAGGAAACAGAGAGAAGTAGGAAGATTGTTCCAAAAACACCATCTGGTCTCCACTTTGAACTAACCAATCAAAAACTATCCGCCAACTATAATAGTTGCCCCCCGCCATTCATCCTGTTTTCACTAGCGCTCCGATCAGTCCTACTATCCCCGTTCCCTCCCTGTGACTCTCTTGATGAGTCTGAGGACTTAACCATATCAAATATCTATGTGCCATGATGTCTCTAATGCACTTGCTCAGCAACTTATGCATTTATACATCAAAGTGGCAATGGACTTCTTTATTAAGTAGATGTCTGTCATATATGAAGGGTCAAAGGTTAGGGAAGTGACAGTCTCTGAGTCACACCCAATGCCCAGACTTGACAGCTATTGCTCCCATGACTGTCTTTGCTTGTATTTCTTTGTGGAGATGGAACTATTCAACAAATTGCTCGTCTGACTTAGAAATAGATGGAAAGTCATCATGACATTACCTCTTGCTGAGAGGCACAGGGGTCTTTTTTTTAAGGGAGGTGAGTTTTTATGCCTCAACGATTTGAAAAGGACATTAGTTAGTAACCAGACTGATAGTAATGAGCATGTATGTCCTTAGAAGTCTTTTGGCGGTAAGACTAAAGAAAAAGGTTGGCGTGATTGAAAAGTAGAGTATAGGAACACTTTTAGTGAAAAAGGCTTGTGAATTTGACTTGTCCAATTAGTGTTTACACATTTACTGTCTATTAGCACAGATACCACCTCCAAATCTTTCTTCTTGTGTCTGCATCTCTCTTTACTCTCCAGCTTCTTGCTGGATTTTATTACCACCTCCACCACTGCCACATCTGTCATTTTGCCCATAAGGTTCCCTCTGCCCACATTTTTGTCCACACAATTAACCAAGCACTTGCAATGCTAAAAACCCCTGCTGGGCAGCTAACACTGCTGCTAGAAGCATGGATAGGTTTCCTGTTTTATTATAACACACACCCACATGCCCTTTCATATGCACACATACCCCTTTAACATGTGCCTACACATGCAAATACACAGACAAGCAGTTGGCTTCTCAATACCTGGAGAGGCTTGCTGGTTCATTGTGGCATTCAGTCTTCCAGGATCCACAATGTTGTTGTTTTCTTTACTGGCCTGGGGTGAACTGGCACAGTTGGAGCTCATGGATTTGAAGGTGGTACAGTGGTTGGTGAGGGGTGGGGGAAACACTCTAGGAGGGAAATAAGTCTGCTGATTGGGAATATGGTGTGTGTGAGTAAGGAGGAATACGGCACCTGGACCACCCCCTTCTCTGGGGCTTTGTGGCAGCTGAGCCAGCCCAGAGCATCTGCACAGCCACAGGGTAAAAAGCAGTTTTCCTACCCTTCATGCCCACACACACACACACACACAGAATCACTCTCCATTGGCTTCTCCATGACTTCATTACAGCAGTGTTTGTGTGCTTCTTTAATTCTGTGTGGATGTCGATTCCCAACACTGCTCTTCATCCACATCTAACACAGTCCCTGGTTAGTACATTAGTATTTTGAACACAAAGCAGATATACTTAGTACACCTTTAATACAGATGGCTGCACCAGCATCAAGCCCAGAACCAGCTATTTCCCGCTGTGACTAATGTACTGTCCATGATGCCTTACTAGTGTGCTACTGGTACCACAAAATGACACAAAACTTGAGTCTGTGGAAGTGACATCTCAGAAAATAGTTACCTATTATGGCCATAACTGACTTGGTCATAATGTAAAATGTTTTTTTTTTTTTTTTTTTTTTCAGTATTATTTTATGCTGTTAAGGTAGAGTCAAATATTAATTATGAATATATATGAATTCACACTCATATTCAGTGCCAACCGTGTCAAAACCTTTAGAGAGTTAAAATGAGAAAATAAAAATGTGCTCCCATCAAGCAGTGAAAATATTTGGATTCATTGAAAGCTAACTCATAATTTTTGTAATAGGACCCCTCCCTACACCTGATTTTCCATTAACATTAGAAATACACTACCGGCCAGCTGTAGGTCAGATGGATAAATTTTCCCTTGCTGCATTTGTTGCTCTGAATAAAATATACGAAACCTCTTTTTAGAAACCCTGACAAAAAAATAACCTACTTGAAATTCATTGTCTGAGTCTGTGGGGTTTGTTTCACATGGAACAGGACTTATATGGAAATTACACGTATCTTCAAAAAGAATCCCACCTTTGTCAATTAGGATAAATTAAGTTGTTTATTAAATTTGCATTATCTGTATGCATGTTATTCTAACAACTGTTTTAATTATACTGTATCACTGAGGTTGTTCATTGTTTTAATTGCAGTGGATTGCACTATAGGCTACTCACTATTTGTCATTGCCAGTAATTGCCATTTACTGAAACTCATTATCAAGTCAAGTTTTCCTTTGATTCACCCCTTATAACGTTGCTAATGAATTAATGAGAATAAAGATAGGATGTTCTCTCCCACACCTGTGAAATACACTTCAGGAACTGGGCCTAGACCCCTAGGT
This sequence comes from Micropterus dolomieu, assembly GCF_021292245.1. Classification (NCBI taxonomy): domain Eukaryota; kingdom Metazoa; phylum Chordata; class Actinopteri; order Centrarchiformes; family Centrarchidae; genus Micropterus; species Micropterus dolomieu. The sequence continues at coordinate 14,535,846 of NC_060166.1, forward strand.
GGGTGGCAGTAAGATAAAAAATAGGGCTTCAAATAATTCAGGAGTAATTGCCTATTATTTAGGAGAAAATTCTGCCAAAAACTGTGATAAACTGTCAAAACTGTAAGTGCTACCACAGTGTATTGTAAAATAAGCCTTATACAGAGACTTGTTTTAAGTGGAGCATATTTACCTACAATACTGTATGTGTCATACAGCTACATAAAAGGATGTCAAATCAGTTTTGGGTCCCTTACATAAACCTGAGAATTTAATTTCCCTGTTTTCTTTTTAGGTTGCATGTTTTCTAAAAAAATGTATAAGGTCTCTATTTAGTTTTCTTTGCAAAAATTTGTGCCATGTTTATTTTTGGAACCTTACAACATAGTTTATCTCAGTCTTACTGTTCACTACAGGATGTTTGAGGAAAGCATGATATAAAAAAGCAGGACATTTGTTTGTCATCCATGCGTGTCATTTAACACAGCTACAGATTCATACATGTCATGAATTTTGGAACTGCAAATAAGGACGAGGTCAGGTGACCTTTGTCTTTATATTCAGGTGACCTTTGTCATCATGGTAACAAGTTTGGATAGGTTTAGGAAAAGAACATGGTTTGGGTTAAAATAAGTACATTAAGTTAAATACATAAGTTACATTACATAGGTAAGTTAAAATAAGTCATCACTGACTTTTGTTTTCACACGGGAAACAAACAGCGGCCTCCTGGGTGACAGTTCTGTGTGTTTGACTCCTATACCCTTCCACATTTCATCCCTAGACTGACTTTTTTGCTCTTTATAATACGTCACTTGAAATTTGCAGTTACAGTCTAAACGTAAAATTACATGCGAAAAGTTAAAAAGGCATTGTGATAACAAACAAAAATTACTTAAGACATTGGTGTGTTATTCATACTGGGCTGTTGAGGAGGCTGCCAGTTCTGTAATTGGTTGTCTTTGTGTTTCTGTGTTTTTTAGATCTCCCCCATGTCAATCTCTCAGTGGAGCCTCAGCCTGTTCTGGAAGGAAACCTTGTGAAATTCCACTGCTCTGCAAAGGCCAATCCTCCTGTCACACTCTACAGGTGAGACCATAGAAAAAGAAGTGTTTCTAGAGCACACGCACAAGTCACAAATGAATGATCCTGTAATGTACAACAGAAAGAAAATGTGGTAAAATGAACGTTAAAAGAGATCTTCTCTAATTAGAGTTACTGGTGGATAATGTGTTTGCAAATTCAATCAAAATGAACATTTTTTCACTTGATACCATTGCCAGACGCCTTCTTATGATGCCATGACACCATTATATCTGCCTGTTATTTAACATTATGAGAAGAACAACAATGAAACACTGTCATGCTGAAATTTTTAATGAAAATACACCTCAGGAAAATCATTGGGGAAACCTTGTCATGTTCCACTGGGTTGCACCAAAGCAATGCAGTGCTTTGTTGCATAGCTGTTTGGTTTGTGGTCATATCATCTCCCTTGAAGCTGGAAACTTAATGTGCATGACATCTGATGAAGCTGTCAAGATTAAAGCTTCTAAGATTGGGCTGTGCTCCACAGTGTACAATAGAAAGGCAGGTTTCCCCCCAGGTGTCGGCTGTTTTTATGTGTGTGTTATACAGTACTGGTTGAATTTGGCATTTAATTTTGTTTTATTGTATTTTATTTTATTTTTGAATGACTTCAATATTCCAAAAATGGGAGAAGATAGAAGCTCTATTGTGAGGAAGGATGAAAACACAAACCTTCGCTCTCACAAGATTTGGTCATTTATTAAACATAACCAAGACTCTGAGAGTCACTCTTAGGATTTAAATATTTCTTAAGAATTAAACTCAATGCAGATTAAACAAATCAGAGTTAATTAAAAAAGCCACAGAAAAACAAAGAAAAATATACTTTATTCTGATAAAAAAAAATTCAACAAAATGCAAACAAAAGAGCTATTTGATGGGCCCATCTTATCACACATCATTCCTAATGCGATGTGGAATGAGGGATATTTCTGAGCAGTACATAGAGACCTAAGTGTGGTTAGAACCACTATTGGCTTTTCTAAAGTTCCAAAGACTACACAATTGGGAAAATAATGTATTTGGGAAATATAATAGCATTACAAAAATGTTCTTCAGTGACTGCCAGAGAAAATCAATTTCCAACTTAAAGATTACCCTTCATAATGTGGGTGAGTCCCATCCAGTCTTTATTTCATTTTCAATAAGTTTGCTAACAGTTTTGAAAACATGTTTTTAGTGAGGGTTGTTGACAAAAAGTAATTTCAGTTCATTTTAACTTTAAATTGTAATAGCAAAAAATATTTGAGGGCTAAAAAATATGAGGGCTTTCGATGCTGAAGCCTCTGTATGCAAAAAACACATTTGCACGTTTCCTAATAGTGCATCAATACATGTTTGGATGACATTTTACTTGACCTTTTACATACAGGTTGTATTCAACAACCCTATTATTTATTACCATAGAGAATGTTGATATTCAACAACAATATCAACAACAACAATTTCTGCAATATCTGCGCCTCACACCATCGTTAAGGTTAGAAAAAGATTGTTTTTATGGCAAGCTATGGTTAAGGTTACTAAAACATTTGGTTACCGTTAGAGAAAGGTTGTGGGTAATAGTTTAAAAATATCATTTTGAAACTTGCTTGTTGGATCGTGAAGGGACACAAACTGCATTCCTACATGACAGTCATATGTTGATATCCAAATTCACAATCCCACTGAAAAATACAGTTGCAGTTTAAATATAACCTGGCACATATCAAATCAAGTTCAACCAAAAAGAAAAAAGAAAAAGGCAACAAAATAGACAAATTAATTGGTATACAAAAAAGCCTTCCTTTTGACAACATCTCATCGTGCAGCGGCTTTTCTAACTTTAATGCACTACTATTTTTCACCAGTTTAAAAAGCTGCAGCTCTTCTCATCCATTTCCTATGTTTATTAAACCTTTTTGATAGACAAATTCTCAGTTGCACATGGGAGAATCAATTTTGCATTCGTTCTCACTACATCTGTAGCTGTGATGAAACAACAAAATGGACAGTAATTATTCTCTAAAAATCCTGCGTGGCTCTCTGGAAGTATAATACTGAAGTGGTTTGTCAAGAGGTGGTTTTCTGTGTGGGAGGTTTTAAAAATCCGGCAAAAAGTAAATGGAATGAAATCGATAGCAAAGGGAATTGGTCAGCTCTGAATCTTGTAATGTTACTGGGAAATGAAATGGATGTACAACACACTCACAGGTGGCAAAATAGAGATGTTGCCTTTTTGATGGATTCTGGCCTTTTGAAAAAGAAAAGGAGCAGGGAGGGCAGTGATATTGTGGAAAACAAAGTTTGTATTTGATTGTGTAGGTGCACAGCATAGACAGGACGTCTATTGCACCTGCAAAGGGATTTCACCCCCATTGTTATGAGGCCAAATCAATGCTAGAATCAGACTTCTCCCCAGGGGATCAAACACTAAGATACAATGGCAGTTGAGATGAATTTTTCTTTTAGTTTTAGAATGAAAAAAAGGTTGGAGGTTGAAGCTAAAAGAGACTAAAACTTCCACTTTCCCACTATGTAATTTATTTCTCCCCTTCTCTCTCCTCTCTCTCACTTTGTCTCTGCTGTCTGGCTCTCTGTCATTGACCCAATCCACTGTGGGATTAAATAATATCCACACCGACTAATAACGTTTGATACTTCAAGGTTATACTCTCCACCAGTTCTCCAGTTTCATAGTCTCCCATTTAGATTTATCTGCAATTTATACAAGTGCTTCAGGACTCTGTGCACCGTTGGCGTTCAAGGGATTTTTGGGCCTCATAATGCTTGCCTGAGAGGCTTTGACTAGGGAGAGCCCCCCACAAATTCCCCCTCTGGAGAGCAATATCACAGAGGAGAGCAGGAAGCTGGTCAAGCAGTGTGGGGCCATTTTTCAGTGCTAATACACTCTGTCTACCCCAGATCAGATACGGCACAAGGACAGAGTAGTTCTTAGACGGATGGCCTCTTTTCCATCCCCAAGTGAGCCATTCATTCCCAATGTGCACAGCACCACTTTTCCATCCTCCAATTCAATGGACACTTGAGACACAGACCCAAGATAGTGGGGGCAGTAGTCAAAGGCATGGTGCTTTCTGCTGCCTACACCCCCCCGTGATTGTCCCACCAATAAATCTGACTTTAAACCTGAAAATTGAATTAGGATATATTTCTACATATACCTGAACCCTTTCCAGAAAGCAGCTCAAGGGGACAGTAGGGAAGGAAAATGTCAGGGCATTTGGAAAGGACTTTGTGTGAAGGCGCGGGTTGGAAGATAAGATGAAAGTGGGGCTGAAAGTGAGAATGAAGTAAGAGTAATGGGCATGTGTTTTAGTCCGCTCTCAGGGAATCAGCACTGTCTGAGAGGGACAGACGAGTGGGTCGGAACATCTCTATGACTGTTTATGATGATGGGAGGGCTAACTGGCATATATCACAATCACTCAACCACCCTCTGATGAAGACACAGAGGGTTTACTCAGATCCAAACAAGAACCCACCAGAGAGTAGAGAAAGAATAATAAACAAAGCAAATCAGGTCCCTCGACTGCACATACAACCATGCACAGAGTGATAACAAGACCCCCCTCCTTTCCATGGCACTGCAGCAAATAACATCCCAATCCTCCTCACACTTATACTCTCAGTGTTGCTGTTGTTGCTACTGCTGGATTGTTTGTTTGCTTTTGACTGACAGCACAATCACCATACCTTCCATCTTTGCAAACCTTGGAGGTAGCTAATTGATACATGCGACTGTCTGTTTCTGGACAAGGCTACCATTCCCTTCAACATTCTTATGCCTGCTTTAGCTGCGGCCAGCCATACTTAAAATGTGTGAAAGTCATTTTATAGTGTCACTTTATTTAAAATAATAAGTGCCTCAGTGCAACACCTGAAATCTAATTGGTTCAGTAATTTATAGCTTAGATTAATGTGCACCGTTACTGCAAACACACAAATCAATGCCACCCTGACAAGATGGAAATTAATCTGAAAAGTTAGGACTAAAGATAAAAACTCTGTAATAACCCCAGAAAGTTTGCCACTACTCTGAACAGTTAAGGAAAAATACTAGGGATATCTAACACAAAAAGTCCCCAGAATACCCCATTAAATTGGTTCTTCCTGACTTTTTTAGGTTATCCCCAACTTTCCGGGATTATCCCTACTTTGTTTTCAGGTTGAATGGCACAGCCGACATGTCACTTGTCTTAATTTTAAAATAAATAGTATACATATTTGTACATATCTGTACAGCTTACATACTATCTAATTCCTCTGTAATTTATGTCCATCAAAATCAAACAGCTATTACCAAACCTGCATATTTATTTTATATGCAACCGAGAATTCAACAGTCATCAATTTCAATATGCATGCAAGTGAGAATGAAACTGCACTGTGCTGTGCTTAACCATGCTGATAATAACTGTGGGGCCTGATTTACTCTGGGTCTAGATGCTGATGGCACAGATACCTGCCTAATTTAATTGTTACTGTTTTATTGCTTTAATCACATTCAGCAAATACAAAACTCTCCCCCCTTCCACGTCTCCTTCATCCTCCGCTTCCATTAACGGCAGACCTATTTATCTGTATAACTGTATTAGCTTATAGACCCATGCACACACAAAAGCACACACCTTGTACGCACGTGTGCTTACACTCATAGACACACAGACAGTGGAGTGTACAGGACTCACACCCTTTGTCTGAATCAAATCCCTGAATAGGATACAGCAGTGTAAAGTGAGTCAGCTATTGAGTAAGCGTGTACTGGCCCTTCTAACCTCCCAAAGGGAATGCAGGTGTTTGTGTTACCCTGGGCCAGCTATGTTTAGACATGAGTCTTGGACAAGGCCCAGCACACCTATGCTCCCAGCGGACGACGGCATTCTGTCTCCCCTGTCAAGGGCTCCCATACCTGGCAGCCCCAACCTCCACTCGGGAGCAGCCGGCTGCCCAAACATCTGTGCCTACCCCGTTACAACTCCTACAGTATGGGCTAGTAATGCTTGTTTGGAAACAGTCACATTTTGATATATATGCATCACTGTTGTCATCATTATTATCACAACCATCACCTGTGAATGACAGACCAAGCTCTCCTAAAGGTAGCTGTTTCAGGGCTTTTAATCATAAGACTTGATCTTCATCAGCAGATGGAGTTTGACCCAGTTGTCATAGAAATGCAGATGTTTGAATTAAATTAAATGAATCAAGTTGTTGCGTGTAGGTTTTATAGCTGCCAACAAAAATTTAATCCAAAGATGGCAGCCATCTCACAATCTTAGCAAAAGGAAATGGCTGACATATTTTCATGACATTGTGTTACCGAATTAATAAAGACAAATCCTCCACTTTGGAGATGTGGTCCCATTAAGAAATGAATATATTTAAATTTTCACATCTTCGGAGCACTTTTTACTATTTGTTAACTGTTTGTTACAAGCTACATAATGGACCCTGAGGAGTGATTGTTTTGTCAGCTGCTGTTTCCAAGAGCCATAAACTCAACCTTTAAGTGCTCTGGAAGAAAATGGAAATTTTAAAAAGTGGTATTATTCCATCTACTGGTGAAGTTAATCTTATATGACTGAAAACTCCAGAACAGTTATTGAATTGACCTTCGGGACAGATTGTTTTTTCAAAGCCAAGAGCAAGAGTGAACTTTGAAACTCACCACCAGTGTAATTCATGTCATGATCAGCATCATCATCTTGTTGTCATCGTCGTCGTCGTCGTCGTCAACATCATCATCCTTATCATCATTATCATTGTTGTCATCATCCTAATCATGGTCTTGATCATGATTACCAGCACCGTTACCAATGTAATTAATATCATCGTCATCGTCGTATAAACAGCAGTGGAAACATTCATAATGGTATTCATATTCAACGACACACTGCTATGAACATCAACAGTCATCCTCATTAACATAATGGTTTTCATATTCTTTTAATTTTTCAATATGTAGCAAACACTTGATTTCCTGTGCTAATATTTTGGGGATATGATGTTACCCAAAGAATGAGAATATAAAGTGTGTATACTCTATTCTGTCCCAAGGCTATCTAGGGTATGCATCTGTTTATACCCGCTGACACACACGGACACTGCCTACCTATATCACCCCTGGATCAGACAGGCCAAAAACACCCGTCTGCCCTATTTTCAACATTTTTGGAAACACAGGTGTAGCAGAATCATTGTCACACAAGAACGCAACTCTGAAAAGATCTACTGCTGTAAAAAGAAAAAGTCCCATGAAGCTCAATTAGAATTCTGCTTCACTTCACTTACCGATTGAATGAGGTAATCTGTTCTCATTTAAATGATAGCTTTTCAGTCAAGCATGGGCCAGCTTAGTCATGGGAAACAAATGAGTTCCCTATCCCGTGAAAACTGCTCTCAGTACTGGCAGGAATATAAAATGGAGACAGGCTCCGGTTCCGTTGTCATTGTTTTCATTTCCACATCAGCATGCAGCCACATCTCTATTGTGGGGGATGGCAGCGTTTAGATGCGTGATACATTGTGTGTCCCACAGCACCGTCTAAATTTTCCAAAGACACCCAAGACATTCACAGATGCCTTCACCTCACTTTTATAAATGGGCCTTGTCTGTTGTAACAGCAGAGAGCCATCCACACCATGCAGAGCGAGACGCCGCTGCCTGTGACATCATAAAAGCCTCACCTAAACACGAGGGGAGTGTCAGTATCCCTGTCAAAGAAGCTCATCATTCACAAACACAAACAGATGTTCTTTATGTGATCCCGTGTCAATTTATTAACATCAGCTGTGTGTGTAATACAGTATGTGTCAACTAACATCTTCATAGGTGGGGGCAGCTACCCATTTGTCATTCTGTGATTTGTTTTCTTTCTGGCACTCTGTGCTGCGCTCTCTGCCTGGTGTAATGAGGAACGTGCTGTCTGCTCCGAGTCGCCAGGGAGCTTGTCACAGCATGGAGGGCTGCCACAAAAATATGCTGAAGCCAGCACAGAAAACCTGCCCCAGAATGATGATTTATTCACACAAAAGAATGCTATTGACACAAGGATGTGTGAAAACCTGTCTCAATGCCTTTTCCCCTTTTCCTTCTTTTTTCATTTCACACCGTCTCTCTTTTCTCTGCCTTCTAATCCTCTCACCAGGTGGGCCAAAGGAGGAAGTATAATCAAGGAGGTCTCTGGAGACACATATGAGGTTATTGTGGACCACTCCTTCTTTACAGAACCTGTTTCCTGCGAGGTTACTAACCCTCTTGGCAGCACCAACATTAGCCGTAATGTTGATGTCTACTGTGAGTATCTCCTTAAGCAATACTGCATGCCTTTCAGTAATGCCAGCAACGTAATAATGCATGGTTATGGATTTTTACTGTCTTGTATATTTTGACAGTGAGCTCCAAGAGCTGGTGCCACCGCAGCCGATGCCTCATTTTGGATGTATTGTAGACAGTTAATGGTGTTTATTTCAACAGTTGGTCCTCGCATGGCAGCGGAGCCTCAGTCCTTGCAGGTGGACCTTGGATCTGACGCTGTGTTCAATTGTGCCTGGACAGGAAATCCCTCTCTTACCATAGTGTGGATGAAGAGGGGATCTGGAGTGGTGAGTATACTGAGTTGCACTGCTACCAAGTATGATTTTCTTCTTTTTTTTTAAACAGTCACACACTGTGGCTTACAATCCAGGCTAGACTGGGACGAAAAATTGGCCCTGGTATTTTTGGCTTAGCCACCCAGTAAAATATCCTTGTGGTCCCCTTAAATATGTGTACTGTACTATTCCTACAAAAACAATGCCAAATAGCTTATGCTATTCTATTTTCGCATTAAATTAATGAGTGAGCACCAGCAGCTGATCTCACTTTATGATAGCGCAAAGATTATTTTTACCTTCATTAATTGAATTAATCATCATTCATCATTGAACGCACAACATCCATGCGCCCTCCCTCAGTGTCCCTGTTTGCCTGCATGTTACTCCCCACTTACCGCTTCAACTACATCCTCTTGGTCACTCTGTTCCTCGGCTTCCCGTTCACATGTCTGCTTCTCACATGGCCAGCCATCTCTCCTCATTCCACCTATGCCTGTATGACAAATGTTTGGCTCTGAGCCAGAACCACTGCATTGGACATGAGATGCAGAGAGAACAGAGGAGGAGTTGTGGGGCTAGCCCATTAAGAGATGTGATTGGGCCAGCCTGGTGTCACTGTAGAAAATGGTGCCCCTAGGTTTGCTGGACAGATAATCAGTCCAGTGCTGCTTACAATAGATTCAAAGCTGCTTTTCCCTAATAAAGCATGTATTTGATGCATTCTATGATTCCAGGACCTCTGTGACCTATATGGAGTACTTTGGGCGGTTATTTTATGTCAAAGCCATGTGTTTTGAAATGTCCATTAAAACCTAAGATTTTTAGGCCATTTTAGCCCAAGCCTCTATGTGACCTACTCTCACATTTGATCCACAAATTCAGTTTCATTTCACCTTTCCTTTTGTCAACATCAAAGGCCAAGGCCAACCCATTTTTTCCACTGAGCCCAGACCCTAAATTGGATTTTAATAATTGAGGAGAGGTGCCCTTTAAGGTATTAAATGTGCCACGTGCTGCCTTTTTTTCCCATAGCACTGCTTGTTGCTATCTCAAATGCAAAGATGCCTTTGCTGTCATTGCATTTGATGATCTTTGACTTTTTTGCCGTAGGTTCTAAGCAACGAGAACCTCCTGACACTGAAATCCGTGAGACAGGAGGATGCTGGGAAATATGTTTGCCGTGCTGTGGTCCCGCGTGTAGGAGCAGGGGAGAAGGAGGTTTCTCTCACTGTCAATGGTAAGCTGTATCATTGATGTCTTTCACACAAATAGGCCCAGATGCACACCCACAAAGTTGTCAAATGCATACACATACAAGTGTGAGTCTTGAGGTCTGGGGTCAATGGCAGCAAGAAGAAAGCAATTTGTCACAGGAGTCAGAATTCTGCCTCCTCTGTGGTTTACAAAAGCCTTCTGTCTGTAAAACTTCCAACTGAATATGCAGCTTTATTTCTCTCATGTAGTCTTTTTTTTAGTACAGCAGTTTCTCAGAGACACTGTTAATTTTACCAGAGCAGTATAGCAAGACTGACAAGCCATGAAACACACACACACACACACATACACAGCATATAGCAAAAGGATGCGGTACATAGCTTGCCCATGCAAATTAATTTTCTTAACTAAGGTAATGGGATAAAACAGAGCTGTTTCATTTTCTGTGATCATTTTGAAACCTAAAAAGCAATAAATAAAGACTTTCAAGATATGGTCACACATCTCATAAACAGGTGAAATTTACTGAAATGCTAATTATATTCTGCATGAGTCAGAGGGAAGCTGCCTTTTCTGAGGCACTGAGTAACTAATGAATACCAGCCTTGGTGGGAGACCTGGCAACTCTCAAACAAATGACTTCATTATCAGTGCTTGATATTCAGGGAGCATGCTTCAGTGTGGCAGAGGTTCCCTAGTTGTGGAATTGTGGTGCATGTCTCTCATTTTTACCATGTCCATCTGAGAGAAACCTGGGCACAACAAAACAACCCCCCCCCCCCCCCCCCCCCCCCCCAAAAAAGAGACGGTTTTCAGAAGCTGGTGCGATGATGTTGACTTAATGCTGACAGTGTACCATTGCACATTCCAAAAGCTAACAAAAGAGTTTGCCTGTAAGCAACACTGGTGCTGATTTTGGGATGAAGATACATCAAGTAGCAAACAGTGTGTGTAAAAGGTTCTTTTGAAAACCCAGACGTTAGCTTTGCATATCAGAGAGAGTGGGATACCAGTATTCCCTCCAGCACAGGATCAGAACCATGACTTTCTATGCACTGCATCAAGCCCAGCTCCCCCCAACACACATCGATCTCAGCCAGGAATTCAGCTGAAATCAAGGCAGAAGAGGCGTGAGAAAAAATCATGACTAATTCTATTGTTTCCAATTCTGTGGAAAGCAAGCTATACTGGAATCCTTTCTGTAAACAGAATACATAATATCCAATGTAGCAGTTTCTTTTGATGCATCTCTTTTCTGCTCATTTTACGATTGTTTTGTTTTTAAAAATGATGCCATGATAGAAAGAAGATATTGTTTTAATAAAGATTATAACACGACTCAACTCTGAGCACAATGGGAGACAGACAACAAAGCTGGAATTACATGTTTGTCAAGTCTCTATTTAGACTTTATTCAAGCAAAGTCTGGATGTCTTCTAGCCTTTTTATTTGTTCATATTCTTCCCCTCTTCTGTCCTGTCTTCAACCTCCCTGCCTGAATTGGTATTTGACATTCAAAAGCCTCCTTCGTTTTTACCCTTCTAAATAATTGAAATTCTTCTCTTTTTTTCAATACCACATGAGAATCTTGAGTCATTTCTTGCCCTGTCCTTAAGGCAAATCAGATTGTCAAACTTGTGAAAGTGCAAACAGTGTAGTTGAAGTGAGGGCATGTGGGGGGCTCTCTCCTGAGGTTCACTGATTGTCTTATGCCATTGTCTCAACTAGGGACCTGCACAGACATTTCGGTAGGCAGGGGCTCAAGTGAAAAAAAGAGCATCTTTTTAAACAAGACAAATATATTAACTCAACAACATTTTTACTTTTCTACAAAATAATCAGTTCACACAGAGACCACGGTCTTCTTTAGTATTCACCAGGTTTATCACAGGAGCAGGCGACAGCAAAGGAAACTATGCCACAATGTGCATGTTTTCTATGCTACTAGTTTCAAGTATATATTTATGACATAGTTTCATTAATAATTTGGCAATAAATAGTTTCAATTCTTTTGGTGTTATTGGAATACATAATACTTCACATAAATCTTCACACTAAACTGTGGCATTGGGCTGCAGGTAAATACTTTTTGTAGATGATGCCAAATGAGCATGTCTTCTTTTTACAGTAATGGAAATAAAACTTCAAGAATGTGTTGGTAGTGTTGGTTTTAAGCCTAATTTTTTAAGCCCTCGGTCTATTTTCATCTATAGATTTATTCTCTATTAACCAAAATAAGCTAATCTGCATATTTACACAGAACATTTCAGAAGAAAATAGCCGACTCTTAATGTAAGTCATTAACTGGGGAAGTTCTGTGGTGATATACTTTAGTTATTTTCTTTATCCCATTCACCTGCAGTGACTTAGTAGTTAATGCCTAATTTGCATATCAATGTGGCGATTGTGATGACATTATTAGACACAAATGTTACTGTGTTCACCTGTAGTGTCTCCATCAGGTTGTAGCTTGTATGGCCATGAGATATTGCCTTAGCTAAACTTCAGCTAACTTATTACATTAGCTCAGCTCATGAGTCATACATGTTAGCAAGACATAGGCCTAGGCCTATATTGTCTTCTGTTTAATTAGCGGTAAACTCGAGGCACTGGTAGTTTAGTCTTTTGTTCATCACCACTCACCTCCACACAAGCCAAGAAAAACACTTCTGGTAGAGAAGCTGGAGGGGCTGCTGTCTGTCTGTGTGCTGAGCTCTGGTTGCGCAGTGAGATGCGGAGCGAGCGAGAGGGAAAGAGAGAAAGAGAGAGAGAGCGAGAGAAAGAGAGGGCATCAGAACTCCAAAGTCTCATCTTCCGACCTGAAACAAATTTATTTTTTTTTCCCCAATAAATAAATTTGTTTGACAGGGAATGTGTTGCAAACAGGAATAAATATACTGTATATTCTTTTATTTAAAAACAAACAAACAAACAAATAAAAGCATCCCACTTTCTCTTGAAGAAGAAAAAGGGCAGGCGCTGAAGCCCCTCTTGATGTCTATGTGTGCACGTGACTGGTCTCAATTGCAGATGAGTGTGAGCGCTCCTTACCTCTCTCTTCAGCCACTAAACCTGACATCACTGACAGTCAGCAGGACTTGGTTGATTCTGACAATGTATTACTAACATAAGGGATGAGTAAGTTTCTGGGGAAGACGACCATGATACAGTAAATATCAGGGAATGCTGTGCATATTTAGAATATTCATGATGCGATGGTGTCTACTGCACATTTAAATGTTTCTTTGCTGTTTGTTTTCTCTGCAGTTATCCCCTGATTCCTTAATGCCATCATTTAAATCACGTGTTAATAATTTGTCATTCCCTCTGTTTCTCTCCTCTATGCTGTTGTGTGTCACTGGCTCCCTCTGTGGCATACCACATAGACATGAGGATTCATGCTTTCCCTGGGGAAGAATGTAATTTAATTATAATCAAACAGCTAGCAGGGGAGACAGTTTGTGTTTTAGTCACTAATGGATACATATTGCTTACTCTAGTCAAACATTTTCAGAATGGAAAGCTCTTTAGCATTTCATATGTGGCCATCATGTGGCTACATATACAAAGGGAAGCTGTACTCACCTATGCATGTGATTATTTAGAGCATACAATATATATACATGTTTTTTTCCACAAGTTATCTCATGTGCTTGGAAGGATTTAGCTTCTGTAAGTTCCATATGATCATGCAAAAATTTTATATATGTCCATAAGTGTCACTAGATCTGTACAGTAAAATTGTGTTTGTGTGTATGTCTGTGTGTCAGAGCAAAGCATTATATCTGTAATGACACACATACAGTACTTGGGCAGCCTAGGGAGAGAAAGCCCATTAGTGTGAGGGTTGGAGAATACCCCAGTATCCCACAGAGCACTGCTTAAAATAAGTATGTTAGTTACATAAGTAAAGTTACATAACTTGAGTTACGTACATAAGTTTAAAAGAAATCAAACTTGACTCTTGGGTAAAAGGGTGTTTGACCCCATCCAACCATCTCAAAGTGAAATTGTACTTTCAGCATCCTTCAAAAGTTGCAAATTTGGATAAAGCACTAATTGTGCTTGAGAATAAAATGATCAGTGTTTCTGGTCTGTGCCTTGTGTACTGAGTTATTACTGTAAATGTATTTCACAGTGAGACATGAAGACAGGATGGCTCACACCGCATGCTAGAAAAGAGTAGGGACAAACAAGCTGGTCCCTGCTGTAAAGATGCATTGAGCCAAAGCACGCACATGTGGTGAGGCTCTCAGAGCATCCAGGGTAGTAAGGTGTGTATTTTTGCAGAACCTAAAAATGATGTCTACCTCAGCTCACCCATTAGCAATAAAATTATGACATTTTTTGTTATTGTACTATCCAATTATACACTATAATGTGAGCGTGTGGTGGCCAGTGTATCCTGTTTGGAGAAGAAGCCAACAATCTGATCTGCAAGACCATGACATTGTGGGGGTGGAGCTGAAGTCTCTGGCGGCGGTGTCAGAAAGGAGGATGCTCTCCAAGTTATGTGTCATCTTGGACAATGTCTCCCACCCACTTCATGGCATGCTGGTCAAGTTCAGTGCAAGACTCATTCCACCAAGATGCACCACAGAGCGCCACAGGAAGTCATTACTGCCTGTGGCTATCAAACTTTTCAACTCTTCCCTCAGAGTGTCAGACACTCTGAGTCAGTAGACTGGCCCTTTGAAATATTTTACCCCTGTCATCAATTGAAACCACATAATTTGTTTATTTATTTATATTTCATTTTACAGTAAAATAATTTTGTACAATAATCTAACTGTGCAACCATGTCCAATTTACCCTGTGGCTCAATAATGTATTTCTGATTCTAATTCAGATGTTGGCAGTAAAGATTCTCCCCCAGTTTTAGAGTCACATATAGTATATAGACTAGCAATGTAGATAAGATTTAAAGTTCTTAATTTCCATTGGAGCAAAATCCTTATGGAAATCATGTATACATGTATACACAATTTGTTTGCATCATCAAATGTTTAAACTAATATGTGGCTATGTATTTGCATCTCAAGCAAAAAATATGCATCAAAAACTAAAGTTGGTGTATTTCATTCAACAAAATTGTTAAAATAGTAAAAAATAACCAAATCTGGTTGCCAGCTTCAACATATAAACAGGATCTTCTCACCATGGATTTCTCCCAGAGGAAAATGTGGCCACCAGTGACCAGTATTCTTCTGTTTTAGTTGGCCTGTTGCTGTTGTGCGCTCTCTTTTATCAAACAATAAAACAGAGAAATCAAAAGAGCTGCGTTGAGGTAGCAAGGAAATGTCAAGCTATTGTTCAAAGTCGATGCCTCAGTTTAGGAAGGAAACGTAAGCCCTGGCCTTTTGACACCCACACAGATATTGTGTAGTCAGATAGCAATGTCCACTCCAGAGTTAACACCTCCTCAAATGAATGAGCGAAACATTGTGCCCAACATTTTGATTACCTCCCCTGCTGCTAACATTGATGTTGTAGTGCCACCCACCTTCCCGCTACCAATGTGTTTGTGCTCTGATCACAAAATGTGAGTAGCAAACACGTACACACACAGACACACACACACACACACACACACACTTTCAACCCAGGCTGAGCCGGTGAGATAAAGCTATCTAATTATATTCCTCATTTGCAGTTCTGATCCATAGAATAGATCCTCCCCAGCCACTACCACCAGCCTTTAGCAGCCTGCAAGCAATTGATCATGCTGTGTTTTGAGCTCATACAAACCACATACTTACGTTTCATCTCCTAATCACAAGTGCATGCACACTGCACATAATAATGTCCCTATATTAAACATAGCACATTCATACTGTATGAATACTACCATGTTGTCAAACCAGTGAACAGCTTTCAATAATTTATTCTTTCTTAAATTGTCTGCAGCATTCATTCTGCAGCAGTAGCAGCCTTCCAGCATCCTCCAGTAGCATACCAAGACGCCATCTGGCAAAGTCTCATTAAAATGCTAATTCATTTTAATAAGAGACAGGTAATAAACTGCAATTATGTATCGTCAGAGAGATGGGAGAGCACGGGAGTTTGAGGGAAGTTGGCGGAGAAGCGAGTTGTCTCACTAATCAAGAAGCCACCTCACTTGCAACCCCCTTAAACCCACATTCTTAACCTTAACCATCACAAGAGACGTGCTTAATGTTTGATTTTAACAGCTTATTAAAGGGAAAATGTTCAGTTTTCAATTTATTTTCAATTTACAGATTTTCAACCAGCTTTGTATAATCACAATGTGGGTAGTATATGCAAATGAATGTTGCAATGTTTAACTTCGAACCAATACTGCCTGCACCCAGAGCTCCCCGTTCATTTGCAGGCTCCAGGGCTGTTGTTTGAACCACAGACTGTATAATCGTGTTTTTTGTCTGCCCGTCTCCACCCTAACCCTAACCTCTGGCAAAAGGCAATGTTCCTGTAGATATGGAAGAAAACTATTTTATTGGTGCATTCAGACATTCAGAGCTACATATATGAGCCAGAATACAGTGTGGCAGAATTACGGCATATGAAGGAGGAAGATGCCACCACAGCCGAGAATCAGGCACCGCCAGGGCAGAGATGCCCCATGCCAGAGACAACTGGTGGTGCTGCAGCGGTAAATGTGCACCACTGGAAACAGAAGTTGAGTTGTTGTGCATTAAACAAAAGCTTTGGGCCACAAATGGATGGGGAGTGCTTGTGACATACTTTAGGACACTGAAAAGAAACTGGAAAAAACAACCAAAGCCAGTGGGGTGAAATGGACGTCTGAGCATAGAATAAGTGTGACAGTAGTTTTTGTAACTAGCACGGCAATGTTACGGTGTGAAAACAAGTTCGTTACCTGGCAGGGCCTAATGTTTGTAACTTTGACTGACTGTTTGTAGGAGCTGGGGAAGTTTGGGAGTGGGATTGGCCTTGGAAAGCAATGGGCCCAGTGCATTCTGGTTGTTGTAGGTTTTCTGGAATACCACAGCCATTTCTCTTTGGTTATGAAGCACCAATTTCAAAAATATTTGCATCATGCTATTGCATAGACAAGTTTTATGAAAATACCATCTTTCTAGTGGTGAAATAGCCCTCAAAGGGCCTTTTTACCCAGCAAAAAAAGATAAGATGGAAACCTTTCCATGTTTAATTTTTGTGGCAGCATCTCTTTAGAAACCCAGCTTTAAAATATTTTCAGACATGACTGATGTTATGATGATGACTATGATAGGCTGGGTCTGGATTGGCTTCTGTTTTGAGGAGGACCAAACTGGAAATCAGTGATGGTGGGAACAGCGAAAGAACAGAGAAAACTTTTCATAAAATTTACAGTTACATAACAAACAGCAAATGACAAATCAACACAAAATACATATGACAAGATTATAAGAAATTAAGCCCTTCCCTCATACCACTCTTTGTAACCTACTATCTAATTTCATTTGGAATTACTGTATATGAAATAAGATAAAAATACACTTGGATCATGTACAAAATTCCTGCACAGTATTATTCTTGAACTGTAATTGCATCTATTTAATTAAGCCATTGCCTCTGTACTTTGCTTTTCTGGACTTTTACTTACAGTGAGCTCTTCAAGACCAAAGGGAAAATACACTTGAAAGACAGAACTGGGTCATGTGTGACATCTTGTCTTCATATTAGTGCTGTCACCTGGTGTGAACAGCCTCCAGACCAGATGGCAAGCAGACCAGTCGTTTAGGCTGAGCTGCCCTTGTCAGGCAAGATCTTGTGGCCTGACCAAGTTTTAACACATGCTGGCTTCAAGTCCATACCTGCAGCTCCTGGTGATTGAACTAGATTGTTATTGAACCTGTTTCCATAATTTGTAATTGCAACAAAGCCATTCGATTTAATCAAACTCATAAAAATACACAACATAAGGATACAATATACAATAAAACATAATGTATTTTGTCATACAGTGATTGAAGATTGCTTAATGTTTAGTTGTTTGCTACCAGGTTCTGGGGTCAAATCTACAGCTAATAAATACATGCACTGCCACAAGCGTGTCCTCTCCCCACAATGGCATTTTTCTCTTTCCATCTGTGAATACGCTCTAAAGAACTACTGTAGCACTCTCCAGTGACGTTTATCTCCATGGGAGAAATCAAGCCAGCCATAAACACACAATTGCTTGATCAAGAATGGGCCCCCACTTATACCCTTTGTTCAGTCCTGGCGTGTCCTTGGGTAGATTGTACTGAGGTATGAGGTGAGTTCATGTCGCACCACAATGCAATCTTCCCCAGGAGTCCAAAATTACTGAACACGTCAGGTGTTACTACTTGGAACAGGAGAGCAATTAAAGTATAATGTACCACGAAAGCTCGATTGGGCAGTATTGTCATATGACCTGAATCTTAAAATAAATTAAATTATTCACATTGAAATTTCTGTGACCCATCTTCAAACCTTTTTTTTATGACTGTTCTTTTTCAGGGCCACCTACTATCTCCAGTACACAGACACAGCAGGCTTTACATGGAGAAAAAGGACAAATCAAATGTTTCATTCGAAGTACACCTCCTCCAGACCGCATTGTGAGTACATCTGGACTACTTAGTTTTTCTGATCACATGTTTGTCTGACCTTTGCCTTTAACGCAGCTTTTATTTTACTGCAAAAACAGATCAAAAACTATAACGGTAAATAGTTATTTTATGGATCTATGGCACCTGAACAATGAAAATTAGATAATATAATGACCTTTCTTTTCATATCTGTGTCTGAAATATGCCTGATCTGTTAACTACACATGGACACAACGAAGAATGTCATAGCAATAGCTCTATCATTTGTTTTGATATGAAAATGTGAGCATGAAACTAAAGTTTGAACCCTCAGTTTCCCACTTAGGCTCTGTTAGCACTGAACCCATTAAGATTTATGGACCTTATATAAACAGCCTACTCTCTGAGGTCACTTTGCCCTTGTTATTAATTTGTGTGTGTGTGTGTGTGTGTGTGTGTGTGTGTGTGTGTGCGTTTGCATATGCGGGTGGTTAATTACCATACTTTGTCATCTAATGTGTGTTTTTATTATATTGATATCCAGCGTTAACTAGCAACATAATTAATATCAGGTTTATTTGAGGCCTGGCTGCTTGGGTTTAATAGGTAAATGTTTATTTTTGATTCCAAACTGTTTTCTTTATTCAGCTTTATGTCTACAGAAATTTAAAATGTGAAACATAAGATGTGGTTATGTCAAGTGAAGTCAACATAATATGTTTAGCTAAAAATCAAAATTTTTTCACTGTGGGCTTTACAGTCATTTTAACACTGAACATCCTCTCTTCTTACACCCAATACACCCAAAAAGCTATTCACTTTTGTAGTTTGGTATCCTAGAAGTCAATTAACAGCATTCTTTTGCTTAAGAACAAAGCGAAAAACACTTGAGCCAAAGGCAAAATGTGTAACATTGTAACACTGCATTTCACAACTCAGTTTAGCCACCTGTCCGTAAAGCTTGAAGTTGGATGTGTTGTTTGTTCAGTTTGTATCTCACTCTTTAACCAGTATAATGAATTTCCTCGTTTCTTAGTCAAAAGTGAGCAAAAATGAATCATGTAATTCTCACCATAGTCACACAAAAAAAATGCAGTCTGCACTAAGAGGCCTTGAACAAAGGTAGCCACTAAATGGCATGTGTTACGTTATCATAGCACTGTATAAATAAATAAATCCAGCATATGCAAATATCCATTGTTTTCCTACATTTCTCTTGCCACATCACTGCCTACATACTATAGGTATACTAAACCTATATATTATGTAGGTTTAATATACCCCCAATCCCCCGACCCAATCAAAACACTTTTCAAGTTGACACCAAATGTGAGTTGAACTCATATCCACAAACAAACCATACTATACCAGTGTAAAGCCTTAGAACCTATGTTATCCATTAAGAACCAGAGAAGGGAGTTAGACTTAGAGTAAGTTTTGTTGTCTGTAACAAAAAGGAAAAGCAGTGCTACTGTGTTATCACAGTAAGTGAAAACATTTCCATCAAATAATTCTGTTGTAAGTGTTGTTTTTGTTGCCATTAAGGTGTTATCTTAATTTGAAAATATTTTAATTTTTTTGTTGACTAGATTGAAAATAATGTGTAGTATCTCTTGCCTTTTCTTCTACCTTTTTATATCATTCTAGTCCACAGCAAGAACTGCTCTACAAATAGTTGCTTGCAGCCAAATCCAAAAAGCACTGTAATCCGAACACTGCAGTGAGAACAGATCTGCCTAGAGTGCATGCAATTTGCAGTTATCCATTAGACATTAGCTCAGTCCACAAATTCCAGTAATATCTCAGTGAGCTGGCAGCTTGTCAAACAGAGATGATGGCCAGTTAACAAAAACATTTTAACCACAACATTTTTAACCACAACACAGCATTCTAACATGTATATAGAATAGAATAATACATCTTTAGTGTATTCCCACTGGTCCTGTAATATGGCGGCGTCTTCTTAAGACTGCTGCCTTAACATGTGGCAGTTGTTATCAGGGTCAGAGTTGGCTCAGTGTGATTTCATTGGTCACAGGTTTATATTCAATAACCCTCACCTCCCTCAAAATGGTGGCCCTACTGATGTAACATAGTCACCATAAAGCCACACTGCTAGCATGGCTACAAACTTGCAAGGCTTTTTATTAAATGTGTTGGAAGCAAAATATTTACATGGGCACATAGTCTATTACTTCCCTTCCATCGTAAAGTGCTTATACATTTGCATACGTGTCCTTACGCATTTTTATTTGTAGAATGTGTGAGACAATCACATGCATCAAAATATTGCTGTACAGAGCTGGTAGTGATCAAATCTTTACACAATACATGCCATCTCTTAACCCTCTGTCTTTTCTCAGGCCTGGTCATGGAAGGAAACTGTGTTGGAGTCTGGAACATCCGGCCGCTATACCGTGGAGACCGTCACCACAGAAGAAGGAGTCATCTCCACACTGACCATGAGTAACATTGTCCCGGCTGACTTCCAGACCATCTACAACTGCACTGCTTGGAACAGCTTTGGATCTGACACTGAGATCATACGCCTTAAGGAACAAGGTGGGAGCCAAGGTTCGACAGGTTCCACCTTCCTCTTCTTCATATCACGTGACTTTCTAGAAACTGACAGAGCCAAGCTGTAGTGTTTTGCGTGCATCACTGTGGTTGTGCCTAAACTGTGTCCGTGAGCTTGTGACTGCGCATTTTAGCGTGTGTCATTGGGTTAGTGTGTTTGAGCGTAAGTTTGCATGAGATGGGATTTCATAGCAAAGTGGTCATATTTGAATAATATTGATGCACAATAACAAATAAAAACAACACATCTTCAATAGATTTATTACATTTTAGTTGTGTACCATCGGTTGACACATTGATTTTAGGATATTATACAATGCATTTTTACTTTGGTACAGCCGTTATGTGTGCATAAACATCCCTTCAGATTTTTTTCAAATTCTATCACAAATAAGTTACAGATATGGAAATGCAAGATGGTAATGAATTACACTGCATGGCCTAAATTCTGAAACATTTGTGATGATGACACAGATAAATTGCTCACAAATTAATTTTCTGGGTTAACATAAAGTGCAACTCCCTGGTAATTTGAACTTTAGCCTCAGCATACACTCACCCTGAATATAAAATACACTCTCCCTGCTTTCTTTCTGTGAAAGACAAACGTAAAACATTCTCTATTTCTTTTGCCTCCAAAATGAATACTTTTATGTGTTGACCTTTTCCCCTCTACCACAGGGGAAGCTGTGTTTTCTCTCCACTCATTGTAAATGATAAATTATAAGCTGCTTATGTGAAAGTGACATTGATCAATGAAGACATTAAATAGGCTTTAATGATGCAGGGAGTGCACTTGGTTGTTTGTGTGTTTGTTTAAAGTGCAAGAAGGTCATTAATGTGGGCTGGTAACGCAGGTCATTAAAGTATGTTTTAATGAGGACCTTTAATGCTGGAGAAGCATATATAGATGCAGGTTTAATCTCTTCCTAGTCGCACATAACATCCTCGCAGAAACACACAAATATGATTATTAGGCTTAAACTAATTCACACACTCTTGCACTCTGCTCAATGAAAAAATAAAAGCCCTCAGTGAAATGCTTCTATCAGTTTAAATTAATGTAAATTAAAAGTTATTAGGTAATAGCATGATGAGACAATATTAGTAGGAAAATGGTTACCCGCACTGATAACAAAAGGTTTGGTAATTAATTGAATTTGTTTAATTTGGAAATACAGTAGAGAAACTTTTTTTTCTGTCGCATTGTGGCTGTGTGTTTTATTGCATGGCCTTGTGCCTGAGGGATAATGTCAGAGTCACTTAGAGGGATAAAATATACAAAATCTTCCCTTAGTTCCAGACAGAAAAGAAGGAGAGATGAGGTGAACTGGTGCATGTGTGTGCCTAAAGGGGAAAGTTGGCCTCTGCATTATGACTGTGTGCTTTTTTTTTGTACTCTCTGTCATGTACCTGATATTGAAGTGAATGTACATTTGAGAGTTTTGTAGTTATGTAACTGTAGAAGAACATTTCTCTTTGTTGCTCTCTGCAGAATCTCTCCCAGTGGCAGTGATCATCGGCATTGCTGTTGGAGCTTTTGTGGCCCTCATTGTCCTCATGGGCACCATCGGAGCATTCTGTTGCACCCGCTCCCAGAGAAGTATGTCTCCTCTTCCCCGTTACAGACACTGAAGCATGCATGTCAAAGAACTGTATCGCACACAAGAAAAATGTCCACCTACCAAATGTAGATATTGTTTTCACTAAAACAAATGGGGGGAAAACTCAGCTATTATGTTATTTTGGTTGTCTGCAAATTTTTTGACTTTAGAAAGTTTATGACACAAGAGAAATTGCTGAAACAGTCTCACACTTATAGCAAGATGAAATGACTTGTTTAAGATGGACATTTTTTTGTGGTGCAGAGATAGCCCGATTGTAACTAGGGCTCATTTCATGCAATCTCGGTCTGGCTGCATTCGCTTTTGAGGCTATTTACATCCTGCGCTATGTTCACTGCCACCCACCCATGTACCAAGTGACTCAGGTTAGAGACAGTCAGCCACTGTCTCTATCCATGAACCAATTTGTGCTACTGGTCCCTTCAGCATGTCTATTGTCTGTATACTACAGAGGAAGCGCACCTGGTTATGCCCTCACTGCCCGTCTCCATCTGTGCTCACCAGAGAGAACTTGCAAGCAAAATTAAGACAGAAAGTAAGATTTTGTTATATGACAGTATCATCAGCATTGTCCCAAACAGAATGAGCCACCGTCGAAGGCTGTGTGAGATTGCATATGTATGCAGAAAAAAAGATAATCTTGTTCTGGCAGGAAACAAATGATTAATAATGCTTTGTATTGTTTTCGGGAAATGGGGGAGCTCTCACAAACCAAACCCAGGGATCTTTGCTAGATTCTGTACTACTGCACTGGGGGAATTTATAATGTCAACACATACAGAATGGTGTTTATCCAGATTACTGAGATATATGCGTCATCTGTTTCTGCCAGATCTGAAAGGTGTCGTGTCGGCGAAAAATGACATCCGAGTGGAGATTGTACACAAAGACCACAATGCAGCACGAGAAAACGAAGAACACACCTCCATGAAACAACTGATGGTGAGTGTGAGTGTCGCAACATACTACTTTCCATTTCTTGTTTACTGTTTTCAGAATTTTGTTGTGCACATATTTTTCTCCTTCATAAGCTCACAGTAACATAATGAATTATTAACAACTTGCATTGCTATTTACTGCAAATACATTATTTTATGAGTAATGGAAGAATAGAAAGGAAAAGTAGATCGTACATGTGCTGCAGTCAAGGCATAGAGGTTATATTTATCTATAGGTTGCCAGAGCAGAACAGACCCCAATACAATGTAACTACAGCGATGCTGATACATACTGGGTAATCCTACAGTGGGTGTAGTTCTCTGTCTACATGCCTTCTAGACACACAAATAACTGTTTCCTCTTTGGAACTGTACCAGTGTTTTGGTTTTCATGAAGCTTGCTCCAGGGCTGGGCTATTTGCAGTGTGAGGTTTTGGATTACATTTTCTTTCAAAAACACTTAATACATTCTGTACTTGACGTTACTGCAGAGAAATGAGCTTAGCCACCTTACAAATCTGCATTTTGTAAAGATACATAAAAGATATTCATGGATACATTATTAATGCTCCCTGCCAGCCCTGAGTGAAGGTGAAACATGTCTGACTGTGATTAAAAAAAGAACAAGCGATGAAAGTGAAATCCTTCCGTCTCAAAAAGCCTTCTTTCTATGAGTGGTAGAGTTTCAGAAACTACACAGACTCTTAGTATACTTTGTTTGATTTCTATGCAGGTTGAACGAGGAGAGTTCCAGCAGGAATCTGTCCTGAAGCAGCTGGAGGTATTACAAGAGGAAGAGAAGGAGTATCAGCACATTAAGGTACGACTCGAGAAGAGAAGCTAAAAGATAAAAAGATAAAGCTATCTATAAAAAAAAAAAAAGAAAAAGTACAGCGACAGCATGAGTTTGTGAATGTGGGGGAACAAGAAGAAGAAGATGGTGAAAGAGAGGAGCCTTTGGGCCAGGTGGTCTTCAACTCTGGGACCAAAATAGCTGACAAGCTTTAATCCCTCTCCTGCTACTCAGGATATTCTAAGGATAAGTCCAGAGGAAAAATGTCTCTTTATTAATTAGTCTCTCATCAAAGGTGGTTCACAAAATCAGACGCTGCTTGGCCCTTAAGGTGTTATTAAGTTACTTAAGCTGTTACTTATACTATATAGATGGGATTGGACTGCTTTAAAGAAAATAAAGGCCTGGGAGAAGTGCTGAGTATTTTTTAAGTATGCCAATTTGCTCTCTTTTCCAACACGTTCTTTAAAGCAACATCCCGCTCCGGTTAATGTGCTATTTATCATATCAAAACCACTGGGAGGTGCAGATACACTTCTAAACGTCTCCAGTCTATTTTGCTGTAAATCTTCTCTGGAAAACAAAATTCTGACCCGTGCATTAGTGTTCTTGTCCAAACAAATGTTGCCATTGGCTCCCTGGAGTGTACTCCTGTTGTGTCTTTCTGCTTTCCTGCTCCCACTGTGGGCGCATTTTTTGATCCTAGTTAATGACAGCATGCATGAGGCGAGAGCAGAGGGGGGGACCGAACGAGAGATAAAGGCCAGACGCAAACAATCTCCCTGTCTCCTGTCTGATAATGAGAAGCATAACGAGGATCCTCTCAGGTTGTCGCTCTCATTTTCCCATTATGAGCATTCTTCTTTTGGGATTTGCCACCACGCTCACTATGTTTGACATTCACATCCATTCACATCCACACGCGAGCACATAAAAATAAAAAAAACAGACACTCGTGCCCTAACTGGAACCTTAGCAACAGCACGGTGCCGGCAGCCTAGCAGACAGACAAGTGGCACAGCTGTAGCCTCAGAAGCCATTTCAGTGCATACATGAAATAACAGACACACAATCCGTTTAGGTCCAATTAAAATTGGTATGTGAGTGAACTTTGCAGTGACACGTTGGATGCCAAACTATGAATCATCAAGGCCCGCTTAATTAGCAAGAAACATGATTTTAAGGTTAGCATGGGGGCTGACTAAATCCTAACACTAAGCACTGTTTCTCATTTGTTATTGTGATGTATATGGCAGCTTATTTCCTTATTTATTCAGACATTTGAAAGGTAATTACGGCCAAAATGACCGTGGCTCCTGTTGGGCTTTGAATACACAGAAATGCAGATAAACAAGGACATGGTTTTCCTTTCCCCTTCTAGTTCAGTTTGCAATTAGGTATCACCAGTGGTGGAAATGGCCACATTTTACTGGGGGAACTATACTTGGGTGGGGGTCTGGGGGGGCTTTACATTCACAGATTTCTCAGAAACACATTCTCATTGATTTACTCATTTTCATTACAGCTGTATAAAAAGTATACAAAGTTACTTAAAATTACGTTTGCCGTGATCTACTAATTATTTTTAGACTTGATGACACTGCTTATGCAGATTCCAAAAACATGTTCTTCTACTTTTCTCTGCTCTGCTGCTCTCATGCTGTCTCCTCTCGTCACCTGCTCTGCTTTCCTCTCCTGTTCAACAACAATAAACACATGAATTGTCAAACAATCAGGATTAATATTATATTAACTATTATAGAACAGGATTGGAATTTAATATTTTAAATATAACTAAATGTTGTTTCTTGAACAGCAAAGTCACTATATACTCTCTATTTACTATATACGCTTATGCTTGTTGAAGTACTGGCTTTTTATTCTCAAAGGGTTTTTTTGCACCTACAATAACAATGAAGAAGTAGTCATCAAGTAGAGTAATATTGGAGTTATCTTCACATTCCCGGTTGACCTCTCCAGCACGGCCTCTTTTCTGCTGACCACTGACTTTACTCCGTATGTGTGTTTGTGTAGGAGCTCACAGAGAGCAGGATTTTTTTCATTTCAACACAGATTTGTTGTTCACAATGTATCTTAACCCCCCACCCCCCCACCCCCCATTTCTACCACCTGGTATAGAAAAAAAGAAAAAAATGTAAATGCATAATAATAATAATGATAATAAGAAGAATTGTGATTTCCTATGTTCCCAATAGGACCCTACAAATGGCTACTATAGTGTCAATACCTTTAAGGAGCACCACACCCCTACCATGGCTGGGAATCAGTCCACTGAGGTGAGGAACCCCACCAACACAGGTACCCTGGGCAAGCAGCGGGTACCAACGGGAATGTCCTTCACCAACATCTACTCCACTCTGGGAGCAGGTCCCAACCGTCTGTACGACTACAGCCAACGCTTCGTGCTGGGCATGGGCAGCAGCTCCATCGAGCTGTGCGAGCGGGAGTTCCAGCGTGGCTCACTCAGCGACTCCAGCTCTTTCATCGACACGCAGTGTGACAGCAGCGTCAGCAGCTACAGTAAGCCGGACGGCTACGTGCAGTTCGACAAAGACAGCAAGGCATCAGCCTCCTCCTCCTCCCACTATTCCCAGTCCTCCTCGCAGAACTCAGACCTCACCAGGCCGCTCCAGAAGCGCATGCAGACCCACGTCTGACCATCAGGGAGGGAGGGTGTTTTAACAGGGTTGAACAAGCAGCCAGGATTGTAAAACTGTCACAGGATGAGCACCCTGGAGCCACTAATGTAACAAAGTTACTGTTTCCACTGGACGCCTGGAGATGCAGGGGATGGTTGGCTTTAACACACTGTGTGACTTGTTCAGACCTCTCAATGTCCCAAAAAGTGGATCAAGAATGCTTATATTTCCCTCATGCTTAACCCATCAACCACCTGCTTTTTAACCCATAATCAGAATTATGCCACAGAGAGGTTACCAACACAGAGACAACACAAGTTGGTTACTGCTGTGCAATGGCTAACAGAGGGCAGGAATACCACCTTTGTGTGACAATTTTTCCTTTTGAAGATTGTCATTCATAAAAACTCAACACGAACGGCACGATAATGAGTGTGAGCCAGTGTCCTTCTGCTCTCTTGTAGTTTGAAGCACAAAAATGAATGTGCATGTGGTTTTTAGTTGTTAAAGAGATAACTATCCCCCCCCCCCCCCCCCCCCCCCCCCCCCCCCCCCCTCCCCCCATCTTCCCTTCAAACACTGTATGTTAAGCTTTCTTGTTGAAACTGGTCTCCTGTGTAGGTGGAAGAAAACTTTCTCCATGTGCCCACAGACGTTTCGAACATTTAAAAGAACGGCTGTTTTTCTCTCAGCAGCAGTATCTGGGCCACAGAGCTGGGCAGATAAAGAGGGGCTGAGATCTTATTTTAATTCCCTGAGTCATTATTTTTCTGTGACACTCTGCGATAAAGAATATCAGTGTACATATGTGACCGTAATTTCTTTTCTATCATCTAATTTCTGACTCTGTTTTTCCTCATGGAGGACTTTAAATGAGCCATGAGCGCCTCTTCTTGTCCATATCTACTTTGCCTTGAGGGTCTGTTTGAACTGTGTCAATACAAACTTTGACTAAGAGAACTAGACATAAACTGTCAGCTCTTTTGTTGATGGGAAGCTGGGTTCTTCATGGTGTTACCACGCCTAATCCAGCTCCAAGGCATGCAGCAAGAAAGCCCACAAACTGCAACATGTTTTGTACTTGTGAGTTTCTCCTGCTAATGCAGATGATCAGCCATATACTTGAGGGTATCTGTTCATGAAATGTAAACATTATATTTTAGCTGAGCTTACTGTGTGGTTACCCCACTGCTACTGTCAATACTGTTGTTGACACTGGAGATTAGTGCATCCTGACTGCCTACCTACCTGTGATCATGCTGATCATCAAGAGACGTGAAAAGCAAATTTAGAAAACGTGTTTTATTTTGCTGTCTGGTATTCATTTTTTGCTACTGTGGAGCTGATGTGGACACACTAACTCTTTTCAAGTGCATTGTTTAATTTTTTTCTGTCCTGCACTGTATGTGACATATGAAATTGGATTTATTATTTAATCACTGACACTGTAATTGTTTCAGTTGAGAGTAGAGACAGAGAGTAGTG
This sequence comes from Micropterus dolomieu, assembly GCF_021292245.1. Lineage (NCBI taxonomy): Eukaryota > Metazoa > Chordata > Actinopteri > Centrarchiformes > Centrarchidae > Micropterus > Micropterus dolomieu. The sequence goes on from NC_060166.1 coordinate 14,564,346, forward strand.
ATTTAACTTGCAGCTACACAAACACTCATACTACCTTAAATTTGAAAGTCAGCCTTTTGTCAAGAGTGTTGTAGTCATGCACTGTACATGTTTTGTGGCAGAACACAAAGACTGGGCAAAACTGGGAATCCTAATGCAGATTTGTGCATAGTACAGATACTGTATGTCAAGTTAGATTTGGACCTCTAAGTAAGATACAAACCCAACAAAGTTTGTTTGTTGTCTCCTTAATGCAGGCTTTTATTGACAAGGGCAGCCCTTTACAGTAAACATAGATCCTTTCTGTAACAGCTACAGTCGTGTTATACATTATATCACATTTAATTCTAGCCACCGAAAGCCTCATTTGCCTGTTTGCTTTCAAGGTCTGTTCTAGCCGTATTTTATAGAATCATCTTGATTGTTATTTGATCAATTCTTTGAAGGGTAAAGAGGGGTGCCTGGAAAATAACAACAGGTTGTTGTAAAACTGTAGTAGTGAAATCAGTGGCTCACAGTGTCTGTGTCATTTCTGTTGTGTTGATTCAAACAACAAACGTGACAGAAAGTTTACTAGGTTACAATAAATCTTATCTAATTAGGTCGTGTCTTTAAAATGTTCCATATTGCAGCAGTCAGTTGGGATGAAGTGAGCCTCAAACTGTGAAATCTCCTTCACAAACCATGAAAAACCAAGCAAGGCATTTCCTACAAAAGCGAGTTGTTGTTGTAAGCACTTTACATTTGATTATATTCAAAGCATTTGAATGGGGTTTTCCACTTGAGTGGCAGTGGTTTGGACTCTAATTTTACAAATGGATTGGCGCCTATTGTACAGTTTAAGACAAAAAGCTCTGTTTCAGAGCTGATAATCCAGCTTGGCACTTAGCAGACTGTATATAAATCTCTAATGCTGTCTCTCTGTGTATATAATTTTTCCTGGCTCTTCTTTCTTTCTCAGTCAGATTTTACTATATTAGAGCTCAACAAATCCACATGGCATCAAAACAGTATGAAAGACAATCATTTTCTCTTTGTTTCCGTTCCAAAAATTTCATCAGCCTTACTTGTTTCTCACAAATTACATGAAAGGCTTGTGTGTGCAGTTTTTCTTCCCCCCGATCTCACGGGGGAACTCTCACTCTGTACACTGAGCACACAGGAGGCTATAGGATGAGAAGCTGAGCTTAGCTGGGACAGCTTTGAAGTGAGATGCAGTAAGAGGTTATTATACCTTGAGCCCTTCTGAGAGATGCACAGATGCCCAGCAATATATTGCATTTGGCACCATGATGACTGTCAAGTATGCCTGTGCCATTTATTATTTATTTTTATCAACATTTATGAGTACAGGATGAAATTCTTTCCTGGACATCGGCAGCAGTCAATTACAGCGTGATCTCGTTTGCATGGGACACAGTTTTCACTTCTATTATTATTTGCATATATTATGCATCATTGTACATTCACAGCTTCAGAATTGTTCACCATTCAAATCATAATGGAGACATTCAGCAGTCTCCCTACAAACATAACAAATTTGCTTTCCTGTCCAAAAGGTCAAATTTGACTTATCTGATGCAGCTTCCACACTGATCCAAACATAATGCATTTTCCCAGTCCAGAGAATCTGCACACTGCACTGCAAACAGATAAATATTTGATAGGCCAGCCTTCTGTCCATCCCCCCATGGCAGCAGCTACAGTGGGCATGAGAGTACCACAGGATGCGAGTGCCATGTCTGTCTCTGGGAATCAAAGCCCATGTGGGGACAAAGTCTGCCCTGCTCACCTGCGTACGCCTCTCCGGCTGGTGCTGGCGGCGCCTGTTTGCCTGGCTACAAGCACTGCACAGATGCCAGGGCATAACAGATGAATAAACACAAAGACCCAGAACAATTACAAGGGGTTGCGGCCCTTTCCCTAATAAAACAAAGCATCCCTTTCAGAGTGGAAGGATGCAGAGTAGGACAGTGGACATTTGTAAAAGTGAGAGACAGAGGTTATGAGCAGTGTGAAGTGAAGACTGAATGGTAGGCATTTGTAATGGATTCTATGTTAAATTTGTTTACTGCACATAATGAATTTCTTGGTCTGAATAAACTAGATAAGAAAATTAATAAAGAAGTGCTGATCATTAGTACTGCAATGCAAGTACAATATCTTGCCTATGCCTGCAAAGGTTGGTGTTCATGAGGCTATTTGAAGTCTCCTTGTGACTGGTATTACTTTCCATGATGGAACACATTAGAGCAGGTGCCATTTGCAACATTGATCACAATAACCCTTTCTTTACTGTGTAAATGCTTTCTATCACTTTGTTTCTCTCTCACTTCTTTTTCTTTTCTACCAATCAATACCTTGTCAGTACTTTAATAACCTACAACTGTAAGGTAAAAGGCCTGGACTAAATAGTATTTGCAAATAATCCTCAGAGTTTGCTTTAGCCTGCAGGGCACGCCAAGAATCAGTGTGGTTTGGTTTGCAGCAAGGAGTGTGCGATAAGCCTCAGAAAATTGAAAGAGTTGCAAAAAAGCATTTGAAAGCCAAATGGGTATGCTTCTCTGTGATTGGTTGAATTGTACTGAACACCAAATAATGCAAACTAGTTTGCAAATACTACATGACCCAGCTCTTTAAAAGTACTTAAATTAGATGGTCATTTCAAGAGTTTGTATAAACAGTGAACCATAAGCATAATTGTAATGAAAAGACAACATGTACATTCTACTGGTTAAACCACTATTTTCAGGCAGTGGCTCTCTGTATCTAAGAAAAAAAAGAAAAATGGTTGTATTTTACCTGTACTGGTCTGTGAATCTATGATGATTTTGCTCTGTATATTTGGAGAATAAAAATGATGTTTGAGTTTGTGTTTATGTTGCACTGTTGTCAATTAATGGGAATGAATGATTGGAGAGTGAAATTCACACAGGATGCATTTACTACAACATAAACACATCATTTGCTAAGAAATTCAGTTGTTATGTTTGTGGATACTGAGAATAAGCATTGACAAACTGAGCCTTCACTGAGAGAGAGAGATACTACTAGGGGTGTACTGGGACTGAAATTCAGCCGGGAACCTTTAGATGGAGATGCCTTTTATGCGAGATCCCTTTTGGGGGCTGGCATAAATATTTTTTGCAGTTATTTTAATAAGTATTAGTGTTTCTGTTGTATACAGTGAATCAGATTATGCTGAAGACCTTCAAGAAACGTCAGGATGACACTAGTTCTCAGTTTGTATAAGCAAGGCAGCTCTGCACTGAACAAGACCAGGTCAAGTCTGAATCAGTCAGAGGGCTAAAATACTTAAATATACTCAAAAACTACAATACATTCCAATAAAATACAGCAGTGTGTATGCGTGTGCATAAAAATCAAATCCCTCATCTTAATCTCTGAGTAGGCCTCTCCCTGGCTCAGCTTCCCCTGTGCTGGACCCTCTGCTTTTACTGATTGTACAGCTACATATGCATGAGAAGAACATCAGCAATAAATATGACTAACAATAATCCATTCTCTAATTCTAAAAACACACTGCCCCTGTACCTGTCACTGTTTTGTCTGGTTCCATTTACCTTCTCCTCCTGCTGCTTCTCTTCCCTTTCCTCCTTCTCCTTCTGCCGCTCCTCCTCAACATGACTGGGGTCATCATCACCCCGTCCCTCTGCATCACCTTCACTAACCTCAACAGCTAATGTACATAAAGACATACAGAGATTCCTCGGTTAATTCTTCTTAACTCTTATTTTTTCGGCACCACACATTTCTTTTTCCTTTTTCACTCTCTTCACCACATTTACCATCTCTATTGAGCTTATTACCCAACCCAGCGCTGACTTCAGCCCCGACAAAACGTTTGGAGATTAAACTCATTCCAGTTGCAAAGTAAATTTCTTTGATGTCCTGTTGAGCCAATCAAATTTCAGAAAAAACGAAGATCGGTCTAAGTGGGGAGGGGCCGTTCATACACCCCCTCCATATTGACAGTATTGGTTTGGCCCAGTCAGATACACAGACAGCGTTCGCTGCAGCAGACGTAAAAGAGAAAGTGAAAAATATAAACTAATGACCCCTGGCTGGTTTGGCCTGAAATGGACTGGCCAGCGGTCGGGAATGCTCCCGTACGGGACAATGGCCAATCTGCCCCTGGATACTACTTGAGTAGATTGGAAATGTTAGTTCTGCAAATATCTTTGTTTTTAACAGTGTGAGACAGTTTCAGTTTAGTGCTGGCATGGTGTATATTCTCTGTAACCAGCAGCCTTTGTAAAACAATGCAAAGATAAACAACTAAATGCTAAAATGAAATTCTCATTAATATTACAACAAAATATACAATGTTCAACAAAACATATAAATCATTTATAGCCCCAGGTGAGACACTACAACACCTTAAGCAAAAGAAACAAGGACTGCATCATGTACATGGCAACAAGAACAAAAGCAAACACAAACCAAGAAGCAGATTTACAAATATAACCATAATGAACCTACTACGATCTGTTAGCTGAATTCAGCACTCACAGTCTATCTTCCTGCCTCTTTGTAACACATTTGTTATACAGACAAATTCAGGGTCCTGCAATGGACTGGCGACCTGTCCAGGGGTCAGCTGGGATTGGCTCCAGCCCCCCGCAACCCTGTACACAGGATAAGCGGTTGACGATGGATGGATGGATGGACAAATTGAGGAATTTCCATATACCTTTAGTTTCTGCTGCTCTTTACATTTGCTGTGTCTTGTCCTCAAAGTTTGTGCTGACCATTAAAATGAATATTAAAACTATGCCTTGGACTGACATAAGATGCACTTACTGTATATTGGCAACACTGACAAATTCCAATTTAAGAAAAAGATTTGTGTTGTTTTCGTAAATCAACGTGGTCCAGATTTCAGTTGAAGCTCCATACAGCTTTTTGTGATTTGCACTGATTACATCATATTAGAAAGAAACAATGAGAAGGAAAGTGAGACGATGCTGAAAAGGGGTGTGTGGAATTAACAACAATCCTAAATGTGAAATGATAAGAATAGAGACAACACAAAGTAGCATGCCTGATTCACTCACCATTACCTCATTTTTGCACAGTTGGCTACTGATATTGTGTGCCTGACTTTCACAAAATTTGTTAAGACTGGACAGTTTGCTGTTTATTCACTTCCCCCTCTGATATTTTCCAAGACAGTCAGCAGATTCACATCATTACATTTACACACAGCCCCTTTAATCCATTAATAGGACCATTGCAGTCTTACTCCAAATTAAATGAACACACATAAACACCTTAGCTTGTCTTGAGTACTGGCTCCAATCCTACAGAACTGAAACTCGAAAGTGATTTGAATTCCCTCATGCATAGAGTCAATACAATGCAAGGGCAATTACTCTTTAGCTGGATTAATCCACTTGCAGCCTGCATGGAAACGTAGCAATCTTGAAGTCTCGCATCAGAAACAATTCTCTGATTTGTGAAAGCTGTGCGGCTTAGATGGAAAACAGTAAGCATTTCACTGCTACACATCAAACTAGCACCCAGACAGACAAAGGACTTGCTGTGCCTACATAAGGTTACCTCAAAGCAAGTGTTATAACCAGTCTGGTCTTGATATTGAGAATCCATCTGCCAACAACATGCTTTCCCTGCTGAATATAAAGATGCTGGTGCTTTGCAAACATTTTACAAATAGCACCATTTGTGATGGATTTGACTAATCATGGAGATCCAACTCATTACCAAACAGATCTAGGCCAGACATTTGCTTACAGTATCACTTTAAACACTCTCCTTGGAACTAGTTATTGGAAGGCACTAGTCATTTATTCCTGCCTCTCCTGACAAAGTAAAGAGCTTGCAGAGCCCCCCCATGGGCCTCACCTCTTCCAAGAGATACAGTATTGTTCCGAAATGACACATAAATGACTCTGCATCCATTCAAATGAGCAGTTATGGCAGATAATTGCATTTGGAATCCAATTTAACAAAAGCACACATTTAGAGCGAGTGGCAGACTAGGCGTTTGGTGCGCCAACACATTCTATTACAAAATTATCTACAGGCAGGTATTTACATGGTGTGAGAGAAAAAAATGTTAGGAGGTACAGAGTGAGCAGGCTGAACAACACATGTGGGGTCATTATAATGTTGTCTGTAAGCCAATATTTACATTCAGACTAAAATTGTCTTGTTTTCTCGCTTTGAGACTCAGATTGGATTGTCAGTGTGTTTATAGACTCCAAACTCTAAACCATATGGTTTAATATAAAGCTGGAAAGTGAGTTGAGGGTCACACTGCTGTTTCCTTGACGCAATTGCCTATGAAATGTCTCCTTTAAAGTCATTTGTTTATTAAGGACAGCTGTTTAGCAGGAAACTCATTCAACCATCATCTGTCTTTCAGAGAAAAAAAGTTTTACATTTAAGATTTCATCCACCAACTCCACATCAGGTAGTAGAAGTAGACTGTGTATAGAGAACACTCTCAAATGTTGTCTTGTTTCACTGTTTTGTATTTTGCAAATATATCTTATTTTTGCATCACACCTGGACATGGCTTTGACTGGAGACTTGGTAAATCTTTCAGACCAGGTTTGTAGCGTTTGAGCCGACATAGCCTCTGGATGCCTTCACTCAGCAGGGCTGCATTATTTAAATCAGAGGAGGTGGTTCTGTCTGTGAATCTGACATCCAGTCCTGGGAGCACTGCACATACAAAATTCCCTGCTAACTAAATGATGGATATTTGAAAACACTGCAAAGCATGTTCTTTCTCAAAGATATCCCCTTATAATAAATATATATATTATGACAAGGGTGTTGTTTCATCCAACCGACTCTACACAGAAAGACCTTATCATATGTGGCTCAAAAAGATCCAAACATTAACCCCACATTTTATCTTGCTGTGTGAATTTCAATCAACAAAATTCAGTTTTCTGATAGTTAGTATGTTTTCACTAAGACAGTATGTTAAGTGTACACTGCAAGCAATAAACTGTGTGTATCCCCACTTCAAATACACTTCTATCCTTGGATTTGTCCTTATGCTTACATTTTCTTCCTTTTCCTTTCTTCCCCCAAGTTTCCTTAATAGACGCTTAGTCCACAGTTGAAGTATTCATTTAAGAGCTGCTCTTTACTAGCTCCTGGGGGGTAAATAAAACAGAAAATCTCATGGCCTTGTGAGGGCACTGAAAATCGACCGAGGTGGCACAATGTTTTTTCTACCGTAGGATTGTGGATTTAAAGTTGGTTAAGATAAATAAATCTCCCCTCCTGATTACAAGGCGACTGCAGACTCAATCCCAGGGAGCATCTTAAATGAATTATTGATCCTATGACCTTTCCCTGTGTTAAGGTTTGCTCTTGTTTGTTCCAGCACTGTTGACTGGACTCACACTATGGGCAATTTGGATTGATCAAATGTTAGCTTAGACTGTTAATTATTCTGGTTGCATTTGCACAGCATTATAACAGGTGAAGCATGGGGCTGTGGGAATGTATCATTAAACATGCTTCAGTACACACAGACATGTGTGTGTCTGAGCTCTTACTTTTTGATTTATGGTCAAATTGATTGAAAGGACATTTTCAGCAACATAATTACGCAGCGTCCTTGACATTTGAGCACAAACAAAAGTCAAACAAAGTCAGAGTACAATCTTTTGTAGTTTCTTGGGGGGAAAATGTGTGACAGATAGTTGACTTAATGATATTCTCCATCATGTACATGTGTTTGACAGGACTTGTTGACAGAGAATCGTCTGGATGAGGTCCTATTGTGCTGATTTAGTGAAGAGAAATGTCAACTAGTTAATCTTCTGCAAGTAATAATGTGATAGATGTGTCTTCTTTACAGAGACCTGCTTTAATTTAATCTCTGGCATGTTGACATTTTGCAAATGTAGACAGGCTGAAGTATATAAATTGTCAGAGGGTGGTATAAGAAAAGAGGCTTGGCCAAATTGAGCGCATGCACAGAACAATCATCATTTTCCTAATTAAGGTTTGGTTTGCACTTCAGTGGTGAGGGCTCTTTCTAATGGTTAGAGCTCTTAAATTGCTTTTCATTTGGAGTGCATTCAAAACAAATGGAACATCCAGCAGATGTGGCATTTGGAGTGCAAGCCTCTCTTCTAGTGCAAGTCCATTTGTTAGACTCATCTCTTTGAGTTTAAAGCAAATGTTGGGCATGTATGAATATTAACACATGGACAATAGACACAGAGGCAGGTTTTTTAGAGAATAACGTGCAGTTGTTTCGGCAGCTCGAGAATTGGCTGTTTGAGTAGTTAATTCTTGTATGATGAAACATTGTTTATTGCAGTTTGATGAACAGCAGTGATGACCTTTATATCAGATAATCCACTGAAATAAAAGATTTCTTTCCCAAAGCTAAAATACAGAAAAGCAAGACCTTGGTCTCTGATGTTATCAAGAGAGAGGCCCTGGAGTTGATTCAATGATAAAGAATAAAGGGATGAGTTTTTGTTTTCCTGTTGATCAGCTTGGGAGGTACGGCACAAATATTGACTCAAGTCCCATGCTTTATTACACGGATAAACTACTTTGGAGTAGGTTACTTTTCTTGCGTGGACAAATTATATTGCTCTCACAAGTTTTAGAGTCAATACGCGCTTCGTAACAAACACAACACGTTTAAAGAGATCATATTATGCTCATTTTCAGGTTCAAAATCTTATTTAGGGGTTGTACTAGAACAGGTTTACATGGTTTCATTTTCAAAAAACACCATGTTATTTGTCATACTGCACATTACTGCAGCTCCTCTTTCACCCTGTATGTTGAACACTTTGTTTTAGCTATGGAGTGATGCATCTTACCACTACAAGATCTTAAATACACACAAGCGCAGTTCCTATTGAAGGACTACTAGCCAATCAGAAGCAGAGTAGGGGGGGTTGGGAGAAGCAGATAAAAGCGGCTTCGGTTCAGCTATATATCCCCTTACCAGCTTAGCAACATAGACTGGAGCAAGAGCTTCATATTGGTGAGTTATTAATTTGTAACAAATGTATCTTTCATCCATAAAGTTTTAACTGAGCTCTGTCTCTACATCACAGTAACAACTTTATGTCCATTGAAGGAAGGCAGAAAGTGTTTGGAAGGGAGAGGAGAGGCAACAGGCGGGCGTCTTGTCACTGTGTGCTGTAGCTCAGTATCAGAGTGTTTTTCCACCGGTGTTTTTGCGGGCGTGTCTGACTAGTCTCTAGGCGAGCATTATGACTCGCATTTTGCTTTGACGTCACAGAGAACAAAAGGGTAAGGCGTGACTACAAACGAGCTGTTTTCAGGCAGTTCAGATCAGTGTTTTCTGTGGGATATGGGAACTCCCTTTGGGGTGGACTTTGGGCTTTTTCACATTGCAAACCTATTACATCCGAAAAAGGTATCTAACTCAGTAAAGGAGAGGGAAAAGCCAAAAGTATAATATGATCTCTTTAATGGAAAATGCTCTGGTAGATGAAGGCAAATATGACCCTCAGTTACAGTTTTTTCAAAGCCTCTTTTTCTTTAGAGACTGACATGAGTACTGCCAAGTATTTGTTTTCTTTGTGAATATTTGAAAAACATGACATAAACATGCCAGAGCACTAACAGCAAAACGGCAACATGCTATAGCAGCATATTTAAGGTGAAGATAAAATAAAGGACAATAGCTGCAAAGCTTGGTGGCAAACCAAAGATGGTCAGCAGTAGATCTCAGCATGGTTTCATCCTGTATGTTAGGAAAGAGGTGGGTGGGTGATGGACAAGCTCAAAGTGCAAAGTGTCACAGACGCTTTGGCAGCACTAGATGACTGGCAGTAGGCAGATGGCTTCCTTCATGCAGAGCCAGGAGAGGAGAAGGGTAAAAGATAGAGACACAGGAGAGGCGCCCACACACTACCCTTCAACCCCTAACAATGTTCGCCCCGCCCCCACCCACTGCTTGGCTGCACGAGCACCCTACTTGGCGCCCATTGCACAGCTGCTGGCGCTGATGTGACTCACGATGCCATGTTTCTGCCTGCTGGATGGAGACAGCATGCATGTCGTGAGCATGTGAGAGAGACTGCTTGTGTGTGTGTGTGTGTGTGTAGAAGCATGGCACATGTGGAGTGTAAAATGGGTCAGGGATAAGAGTAGCCAAGGCTTCACAGTGGGCCGGCGTGGAAATGGGGGTCAGGCCAGGCCCCTTCTGCCCCCACAATTCACCCCAGAGCATGAGGTCCAGCGGAGGGTGTAATAATGCCTTAATTGTGCCATGGACGGGAGTTATGTGAATTGAGTTATTCACACAAGCGCAGAAGGAGGGGGTTAGGCCTAGGGGTTGTGACCAAGCCTGTAGTCAAGGAAGGAATGGAGAAAGGACAGAAAACAATGAGTCATTTCTCTAATGAGCTGAACATTCCCTCTAAGTGTCTCTTGATCGGTCAGATGTAAACCACTCACATTACAAAACAATCTCTCTGATGACACTATGTGAGCTGAAAGTTACTAATTAGGCAAACAAATAAAACTAAAATCTGCAATGCAAGATGCCAGCGAGTGTTGATACTGATGGGATTTTATAAATTAAATTTATTTTATTAAATTTCTTTCTTTAATTCCTTTCTGTGCAGATGACATTAGTGTGTGTAGCAAGTGCAGCCAGTCTAAACAGCTCAGAAATATATCAGGTACCAAGTGAAAATGTCAGACTGGACTACAGCAGAGATCAAACATTTAGGATCAGATTTCAAAAACTTGCAGATATTCTGTTAGAAAACCTAAACTCTGCTCATTAATGTGAAAATGTCACTCATGGATTATGATTCCATACTGCCCCCCTGTGTTCACAACCTATGACAACATGTTTCTGTCAACAGACTGTCAGTGCTTGGTTTATTTTCTGTATTGGTTTGAGCAGCAAGCAATTGTCTCTCTGCAAAACTCACACAGGAGTAACATAAATAATGCTACTTTAACTGATTTAAATCATTTTACACAGAATTGTATTGTAAACACCCATTAAAACACAATCACAAACATTATACATGTGTTATTACATAGAATGAGTCATACGTTGTGACTGTTTGTCCTAGATTGTGTGAAATGTTAACAGTCTCATTTGCATAATGAAGAAATTTGAAATTCATTTACACATGGAGAAAATGAGACTCAGGAGTAAAATGTCAAGCGTAATCAGGGTGCAGAATTAAGTGATTGAAGAAGACCTCCATCTGTGAAAATAATTAGAAGTCTATGGATGGAAGAAAAGTGATGTAAGTCAAATACCTTTCAGGTGGCGTAAACTCCTTCATCTGCAAGGAGCAATTTTCACCCAATAAGCCCCTTATTTAATTATCTCTCATTTAATTAACCTTTGATGCTATAAGTGTATCATTTATTCCACACATCAATCTTATTCATCAAGTCAATGAAATGGCTAGTTTAGGGTGGTGCATGCCTACTGTGTCCCACAACTTCCTTATTTGCATTTCAAAAATGGCTCTCTAAGATTAACATTAATTTGCCCTTAATGTTAATAATCCTAATTATCTCAGAATCCCATGTGGGTAACAGTTGGGGTGTGTTAAAGAGATAAACCCTTTCGATAGTGGAAGTGTGAGAAAGAAGGAGAAAATCTTGACTGAAGAGTTGGGAAACGACAGCTAGTGTGCGCACATATTCAAATTAGAATAAATTTAAATGTCACAGACGGATGATCAGGACACCTGAGGTAAACAGCAAGAGAAAACTCTTTAGTATAAATAGTTCAAATTTAACCCTTTGATGTCTGAATTTGTTTACAATAAAAAAAAAATATTTGTGTTTTCAGTTGCTTTCAAGCTGATGTTAAATTAAGTGTTTATTTGTCTTTAGAACATAGAATAGATACATTAAATTCAGGTATTATGTAGGTATGATGCAAATTAGCAACAACAGGCATAAACAAGAAAAAGTGCTTGGAAAATGTTCCTAGGTATGTATCGTATATGCACAAACAGGCACTGGGGGAATACATGCCCCATCTCGGCTGCAGTCTTAAAGGAAGAGATGTGATGCAAATTTGCGACAATTTCGGTTAAGGGGTTAAAATGTTCTGTTGGAGTGTCAAGAGCAAAAAGTAAGAGGTTTCAAACAGAAACATAGTGACAATTAAGGTCGAAAGCTAAAATTACAATTCATTTACAATTTGCTGTAAAAAGATCCTTGTTGTTTCTTTTAACCAAAAAGAATAAATTTAGGTTTAAGAAAACATGAAGAAAAAGTAGCACTGAGTAGGAATCAGTGGTAACGTTAGCAAGCTGGGCTAACTAGCTAAGTGAAAGCGTTAGCTTAGCCTGCTAGCTTCCACTTTACGTATGTAACACAAATTTAACTGTATTGGTCCTTCCAAATGTTGAATGTTGTAACAGGGACAGAAGTATTAAATCACCAACTGGCATGGAACTGAGTAGATGACAAATGTCTTGTTTGTAGGTGAACTGTTATTTAGGATATAGCAAAATGGTATGGAAACAGCTCAGACAGCATCAATACCAGAACCAGCAAGTTGAAATTATAAGCTCGAGAAAACATCCTGTGGATGACAACATTAAGACACTGTGTGGGAATACAAATCAAAATGTGATGATCAAAAAGCATATTTAAAAATTACAATGTGCAAACATGCAAACATCCACAAAGACAAAAAACACCATAATGCCTAATCTGTGGTGCCATACAGATCTCACACAGGTCAGAAAGAAAATCTGGAATAGAAAAATGTGTTAAGGTTCAGTAAGTAAAGTTTTCTGAGGTGCTTTGGTGGGGTATTAAGTCATGGATTGCCTTTGCTTTGCTACCTTTGTGAATATGTCTTACCCCTCTGACCTTTCAGAAATGAGTTTGTTTTGTAGCCTTGTTGACAAGCAGGTCTATAGGCCTGCAAGAAAGAGAGAGAGTTATGTCACTAGAAGCAAGGCTGCATTCCTTATTTAACCCACACATAACATACAAGTAAAGCAAGAGCCAGTAAACTAAAAAGCTGTTGTATTTACTGTTAGGTAAGTGCAGCAAGCAAATTGGATCATGATCAAGTACAGCATTATTGATTGGATTTCTGCGTGGGCCAAGATCCTGACTTTATTTGCACATTGACATGGTGAACAATATCATGGTGAGAATTCTATTACGTAAACAAACACATGTACACACATGCTGCCCTGAGGCAATTCACTGTTATATTTCAGATTTAAGATGGGGAATTTTAGGGAGAAAACTCAATATCTACAGTAAGAGGGGACAGTATCAGACCTGAAGAAAAGGCCACTCATTCAAACCAGAGTGGAGTAGGTGCAAGGCGAAGGCGAGCCGTCTGAGAGAGATACCTGTAGAGCCCAAAGGCCTAAAACTCAATACTGCCAGAGGAGTCCTTGCAATCTTAAAAAAATATTATGAGCTGTTGGAGAGCTAGAAAAAGAGGCAGAAAATGGAACCTGACTGTATCTGACCATGACATCTGCAGTACAGTACTTCACAGTAAATAGAACTTTATTGGAGAAAAAAAGTCTATAGAGACAGACAGAAAGGTTTGTTTCTCATCTAGCAGCTTCTCTAATTTAATTCTCCCCATGTGTATGATAAGTACTTATTCTTACAGAGTGAGCAGTAATTTGCGTTCAACTTGCTTTGTATCAGCACCTAAAGGCACTCTGTTTACTCTTTTTCTCTTCTGGCACCCAACATCTGACTTTGCAAATAAAGACATATAAAATTGCTTCCTCACCTTAACGAAGTCTTAAGCATCTCAACACAAACAAAGTAATTTATGCAAAGACAGAAGTATAACAGGGCTATATTTTCAATTATGATCAGTTAAAGTGCCTACTTATTATACTGTATGTGTAGAACTCCCTACATGAATATAGCTTGATTTATATGGCCACAACTTATAAATCTGTTGAAATAAATTTGTTTTTATGGTTGGAAAGTGTTGGACAGTTATAGATGGTTCATTTGTTAATAAAAATAACTATTGACAGAGTGGGAAAAGGAGAAATGGCACTGGAGATTTCTGGATGAAGAATGATGATGGGGAGAGTAAGAAAATGACAATAAAATCCCAAATGTCAGGGGAAAGGTCTCTCCACAACCAATCTCTCCACAATGTAATCTTTCTCCTATAATTTCTCAGTTAACATGTATCCTTCATTTCAAAGCAAACATGATGATCAATGACAAGTAAATCCATGGTTAACAATCAGATGGTGACTTGAATTCAGAAGACATCCTTAATCATTGATCAGTGCATACACCATCACAGTTGATTAACTTGAAATAAAGCATGAGCATCAAAGGATCCTACTGGACCTCATCTACACTTCTCTTCATGCACTGTGTTGAAGAGATGCACTTGCTATTGTAACTCCCATGGTTTGTTGAAAACAAAGTAGTATAATCCATTATGTCCTGTATATTTAATTAGTCATAGCTTCTGTCACTGATGAAAAAATCTGTTGTGTCTAGAAAGGAAGGAAAAAGCTGAAAACACAACTAAAAACGCATTTGTAAGGATGATAAAAATGTGGCAATACTGAATACATTGAATGGATGTATACAAGTTAAAAGATACTTAACAATGTCCATAAAAAGGAAAAGTTTAAACTGCTAAGTTAAAATGCTTTAATTCATCACACTGTTTGGTTAAAAATCTGAATTTATTTCTTTTATCTGTAGATCAGTAATACATTGCTTTTGGGTAAAAAGGATTAAAAAAAATAAATAGTATAAAAAGACAATCTGTGTTTAAAATGCTGTCTTATTTACCTTCTATAACATTTTGGGGAAATGCACCTTAAAATTAAAATTTGCACTGTTTGCTTGTTTACATAAGTTTCACTTTCTTTGTAAGTTTTAAATACCAGTTTGTGATTGGAGGATTTATTCACGACTGCTAATGCCTCGTTTAGCCTGTGAGGGGCTTCCCCCTGAAAATTTTGAGCATAAAACACTTAATTTCCTGCATTCTGGTGAATTTTTTCTGCACAATTTTGTCTTTACTGCATCAATTCTTGGTGGAATTTTTTTTATTTATGCAAAGGGAAAGACAAAATTCAGGTGGCAGGTGACAATTCAAAATCTAAAACTCAACAGAACTTAAGTCAGTGCAGCTCTCAGTGATTCTGTGTTGCTTTCAGATATGTTTCTCCTGTAGATCATCTTTCTCATGTAATATCATCCCTGCTGAGTCAACACACATGCAGATGAAAAAACAAGAATTTTGTCCTGTCCATTTTTGAATCGGATTTGGCACTGGTACCACAGCTAGCTTCTCTCATTGACCAGGATTCAAAGAGCTGCTAACTCTGGTTGATTAATGTTAACATTATACTGTAGCGAGCTAGCCTAGCAAAAATGTCAGATAAGAAAGTGTTATAACAACATAATGTAAGTGTAACTGTGATTCAGTGCTGCAACAGAGACTACATGATGCCTTTGAAAGCATCATGTGAACAAATGATGAACATTCATTTAAAAAGCGTCTTTTTTAGTGACAGTATGTGAGCAGAAGACACACCTGAGCAGCAGGTATGCTAAAATGCTTTGTTTACCTCGCTGTGTTGAGTTCTTCTGTAGGCTGTGACTTAAATGGTATCGAGCTGCTCGTGTAAATGTGTGATAAAGTAATACCATAATTCCTCTCTCTCTTAGATTAGTTGCAGGTTCAAAGAATGCTATTTAATTTCACTAATTACTGTTACTGCACTGTGGATTGGTTCAATCAGAGTGTGATTTTGCTCTGTAGTTAGCCTGCATACAACTATACATATGTAAGCTGTTCATAAGGATCCTGTGTTTACTGTCTGAATGTAATAATAACCTGATGGTGGAAGGATTAAAAGATTTGGAGTAACGATTACTATATGTATGGATACATGTAGTATGTGTGATTGCTTTTATTTTAGTATATTTTCCTGTGTTTATATCTGTGGGCTCATATCTAGGCTATCCATTTAGGCAACATCTACATATATATTTAATTTATTACAGCCAATTAATGTAGAAAGTTAAGTGTGTCAGAATATAGCAAATATAATAAATATCATGAAATAATTTAGTTTAGGCTTTGTCTTGCCTGCTAACAAATGCCTATTGTTGAAAACCACTACTGACCTCAGAATCAGCTGCCCTGCCATTCTCCTGCTTCTCTCTCTCTCTCCTAAAATATCTTCACTATCCATCTGGTCAATGAATGGAAGGATATACAACAGCATTTACAGGGACACTATAACTTTAGTTTTCACTGACAAGAACATTCTGTGTGACTCTCTCTCTGTGTGTAGTAATGTTGCTTGGCAGCTTGGCAAAGCAGTAATGAAAGGGAGCCTCCCTTGGGGTCCTAGTGCCCAACAACAGTAGGGATTTAAATTATGAACCAGAGGAAACAACCAGGATTATTTTAAGCCAATAGAGAATGTGAACTTGACATCACGCCGTGTTGCATTATGGGTACATCGCCATATTTACAGGATTGTGCTCGCTCCTGCTCCGTTTCTCTTGGTGAATTGGAGGCTGTGTTTTGGTTTTCTGTCATCATTCTGGAAAAACATCACCATGCCATAGCAGGTCACACCATCATCCAGGGAGGACACTGGGGAATTGAATATGTTTCTAAGCTTTTCTTCTTTGAAAAAAGACAAAGGGACGCAGTTTGAAGAGTGGACGCCATCCGGCTTCTTCTCGTCTCGAAATAACGTCAACGTTACTGCTTTTTTAAAAAGAATTCTGGTCATTGGAAAAGGAAGAAGTGGTTTTGGATTATCTTTACAGAGACCTGCCCCATCCACATCCTGGATCAAGCACTTTACAGGTGGTCCATGTACCGAGCTTTCAGTGCAGAGCTTTTAGGTCAATGATGCTTGGTGCTCAAACACAGTCAAGATGGACTGTTTCCCAAATGTCAGAGTTTTTAATGTGAAGATGAAACCAGATTATTATCTTGTTGCTTTGGTTTACATTCTCCCAGATGCAAAT